>NW_026604532.1:0-213793 GCF_024763615.1 Phlebotomus papatasi
CTTCATGCCTTTTGCCTTTAAGAAATTTTGCAGAAAATGTAATTTAATTAGAAGTTGGTGGATCTGCTAGATCACAATTTCAATTTCCTTCAGAGAAATTATTTAAAATAAATTAAAGTGGTAATATTAAGCAAAAAGGATCAAAGATCGTTGGCGAGAGACTTCAAAGTTCATATTGAATCCATGGCAAAGCCCTTCATGCCTTTTGCGTTTAAGAAATTTTGCAGAAAATGTAATTTAATTAGAAGTTGGTGGATCTGCTAGATCACAATTTCAATTTCCTTCAGAGAAATTATTTAAAATAAATTAAAGTCGTAATATTAAGCAAAAAGGATCAAAGATCGTTGGCGAGAGACTTCAAAGTTCATATTGAATCCATGGCAAAGCCCTTCATGCCTTTTGCCTTTAAGAAATTTTGCAGAAAATGTAATTTAATTAGAAGTTGATGGATCTGCTAGATCGCAATTTCAATTTCCTTCAGAGAAATAATTTAAAATAAATTAAAGTGGTAATATTAAGCAAAAAGGATCAAAGATCGTTGGCGAGAGACTTCAAAGTTCATATTGAATCCATGGCAAAGCCCTTCATGCCTTTTGCCTTTAAGAAATTTTGCAGAAAATTTAATTTAATTAGAAGTTGGTGGATCTGCCAGATCACAATTTCAATTTCCTTCAGAGAAATTATTTAAAATAAATTAAAGTGGTAATATTAAGCAAAAAGGATCAAAGATCGTTGGCGAGAGACTTCAATGTTCATATTGAATCCATGGCAAAGCCCTTCATGCCTTTTGCCTTTAAGAAATTTTGCAGAAAATTTAATTTAATTAGAAGTTGGTGGATCTGCCAGATCACAATTTCAATTTCCTTCAGAGAAATTATTTAAAATAAATTAAAGTGGTAATATTATGCAAAAAGGATCAAAGATCGTTGGCGAGAGACTTCAAAGTTCATATTGAATCCATGGCAAAGCCCTTCATGCCTTTTGCCTTTAAGAAATTTTGCAGAAAATGTAATTTAATTAGAAGTTGGTGGATCTGCTAGATCACAATTTCAATTTCCTTCAGAGAAATTATTTAAAATAAATTAAAGTGGTAATATTAAGCAAAAAGGATCAAAGATCGTTGGCGAGAGACTTCAATGTTCATATTGAATCCATGGCAAAGCCCTTCATGCCTTTTGCCTTTAAGAAATTTTGTAGAAAATGTAATTTAATTAGAAGTTGATGGATCTGCTAGATCACAATTTCAATTTCCTTCAGAGAAACAATTTAAAATAAATTAAAGTGGTAATATTAAGCAAAAAGGATCAAAGATCGTTGGCGAGAGACTTCAAAGTTCATATTGAATCCATGGCAAAGCCCTTCATGCCTTTTGCCTTTAAGAAATTTTGCAGAAAATGTAATTTAATTAGAAGTTGGTGGTTCTGCTAGATCACAATTTCAATTTCCTTCAGAGAAATTATTTAAAATAAATTAAAGTCGTAATATTAAGCAAAAAGGATCAAAGATCGTTGGCGAGAGACTTCAATGTTCATATTGAATCCATGGCAAAGCCCTTCATGCCTTTTGCCTTTAAGAAATTTTGCAGAAAATGTAATTTAATTAGAAGTTGGTTGATCTGCTAGTTCAATATTTCAATTTCCTTCAGAGAAATTATTTAAAATAAATTAAAGTGGTAATATTAAGCAAAAAGGATCAAAGATCGTTAGCGAGAGACTTCAAAGTTCATATTGAATCCATGGCAAAGCCCTTCATGCCTTTTGCCTTTAAGAAATTTTGCAGAAAATGTAATTTAATTAGAAGTTGGTGGATCTGCTAGATCACAATTTCAATTTCCTTCAGAGAAATTATTTAAAATAAATTAAAGTGGTAATATTAAGCAAAAAGGATCAAAGATCGTTGGCGAGAGACTTCAAAGTTCATATTGAATCCATGGCAAAGCCCTTCATGCCTTTTGCCTTTAAGAAATTTTGCAGAAAATGTAATTTAATTAGAAGTTGGTGGATCTGCTAGTTCAATATTTCAATTTCCTTCAGAGAAATTATTTAAAATAAATTAAAGTGGTAATATTAAGCAAAAAGGATCAAAGATCGTTGGCGAGGGACTTCAAAGTTCATATTGAATCCTTGGCAAAGCCCTTCATGCCTTTTGCCTTTAAGAAATTTTGCAGAAAATGTAATTTAATTAGAAGTTGGTGGATCTGCTAGTTCAATATTTCAAGTTCCTTCAGAGAAATTATTTAAAATAAATTAAAGTGGTAATATTAAGCAAAAAGGATCAAAGATCGTTGGCGAGAGACTTCAAAGTTCATATTGAATCCATGGCAAAGCCCTTCATGCCTTTTGCCTTTAAGAAATTTTGCAGAAAATGTAATTTAATTAGAAGTTGGTGGATCTGCTAGTCCACAATTTCAATTTCCTTCAGAGAAATTATTTACAATAAATTAAAGTGGTAATATTATGCAAAAAGGATCAAAGATCGTTGGCGAGAGACTTCAAAGTTCATATTGAATCCATGGCAAAGCCCTTCATGCCTTTTGCCTTTAAGAAATTTTGCAGAAAATGTAATTTAATTAGAAGTTGGTGGATCTGCTAGATCACAATTTCAATTTCCTTCAGAGAAATTATTTAAAATAAATTAAAGTGGTAATATTAAGCAAAAAGGATCAAAGATCGTTGGCGAGAGACTTCAAAGTTCATATTGAATCCATGGCAAAGCCCTTCATGCCTTTTGCCTTTAAGAAATTTTGCAGAAAATGTAATTTAATAAGAAGTTGGTGGATCTGCTAGTTCAATATTTCAATTTCCTTCAGAGAAATTATTTAAAATAAATTAAAGTGGTAATATTAAGCAAAAAGGATCAAAGATCGTTGGCGAGAGACTTCAAAGTTCATATTGAATCCATGGCAAAGCCCTTCATGCCTTTTGCCTTTAAGAAATTTTGCAGAAAATGTAATTTAATTAGAAGTTGGTGGATCTGCTAGATCACAATTTCAATTTCCTTCAGAGAAATTATTTAAAATAAATTAAAGTGGTAATATTATGCAAAAAGGATCAAAGATCGTTGGCGAGAGACTTCAAAGTTCATATTGAATCCATGGCAAAGCCCTTCATGCCTTTTGCCTTTAAGAAATTTTGCAGAAAATGTAATTTAATTAGAAGTTGGTGGATCTGCTAGATCACAATTTCAATTTCCTTCAGAGAAATTATTTAAAATAAATTAAAGTGGTAATATTAAGCAAAAAGGATCAAAGATCGTTGGCGAGAGACTTCAAAGTTCATATTGAATCCATGGCAAAGCCCTTCATGCCTTTTGCCTTTAAGAAATTTTGCAGAAAATGTAATTTAATTAGAAGTTGGTGGATCTGCTAGATCAATATTTCAATTTCCTTCAGAGAAATTATTTAAAATAAATTAAAGTGGTAATATTAAGCAAAAAGGATCAAAGGTCGTTGGCGAGAGACTTCAATGTTCATATTGAATCCATGGCAAAGCCCTTCATGCCTTTTGCCTTTAAGAAATTTTGCAGAAAATGTAATTTAATTAGAAGTTGGTGGATCTGCTAGTTCAATATTTCAATTTCCTTCAGAGAAATTATTTAAAATAAATTAAAGTGGTAATATTAACCAAAAAGGATCAAAGATCGTTGGCGAGGGACTTCAAAGTTCATATTGAATCCATGGCAAAGCCCTTCATGCCTTTTGCCTTTAAGAAATTTTGCAGAAAATGTAATTTAATTAGAAGTTGGTGGATCTGCTAGATCACAATTTCAATTTCCTTCAGAGAAATTATTTAAAATAAATTAAAGTGGTAATATTAAGCAAAAAGGATCAAAGATCGTTGGCGAGAGACTTCAAAGTTCATATTGAATCCATGGCAAAGCCCTTCATGCCTTTTGCGTTTAAGAAATTTTGCAGAAAATGTAATTTAATTAGAAGTTGGTGGATCTGCTAGATCACAATTTCAATTTCCTTCAGAGAAATTATTTAAAATAAATTAAAGTCGTAATATTAAGCAAAAAGGATCAAAGATCGTTGGCGAGAGACTTCAAAGTTCATATTGAATCCATGGCAAAGCCCTTCATGCCTTTTGCCTTTAAGAAATTTTGCAGAAAATGTAATTTAATTAGAAGTTGATGGATCTGCTAGATCGCAATTTCAATTTCCTTCAGAGAAATAATTTAAAATAAATTAAAGTGGTAATATTAAGCAAAAAGGATCAAAGATCGTTGGCGAGAGACTTCAAAGTTCATATTGAATCCATGGCAAAGCCCTTCATGCCTTTTGCCTTTAAGAAATTTTGCAGAAAATTTAATTTAATTAGAAGTTGGTGGATCTGCCAGATCACAATTTCAATTTCCTTCAGAGAAATTATTTAAAATAAATTAAAGTGGTAATATTAAGCAAAAAGGATCAAAGATCGTTGGCGAGAGACTTCAATGTTCATATTGAATCCATGGCAAAGCCCTTCATGCCTTTTGCCTTTAAGAAATTTTGCAGAAAATTTAATTTAATTAGAAGTTGGTGGATCTGCCAGATCACAATTTCAATTTCCTTCAGAGAAATTATTTAAAATAAATTAAAGTGGTAATATTATGCAAAAAGGATCAAAGATCGTTGGCGAGAGACTTCAAAGTTCATATTGAATCCATGGCAAAGCCCTTCATGCCTTTTGCCTTTAAGAAATTTTGCAGAAAATGTAATTTAATTAGAAGTTGGTGGATCTGCTAGATCACAATTTCAATTTCCTTCAGAGAAATTATTTAAAATAAATTAAAGTGGTAATATTAAGCAAAAAGGATCAAAGATCGTTGGCGAGAGACTTCAATGTTCATATTGAATCCATGGCAAAGCCCTTCATGCCTTTTGCCTTTAAGAAATTTTGTAGAAAATGTAATTTAATTAGAAGTTGATGGATCTGCTAGATCACAATTTCAATTTCCTTCAGAGAAACAATTTAAAATAAATTAAAGTGGTAATATTAAGCAAAAAGGATCAAAGATCGTTGGCGAGAGACTTCAAAGTTCATATTGAATCCATGGCAAAGCCCTTCATGCCTTTTGCCTTTAAGAAATTTTGCAGAAAATGTAATTTAATTAGAAGTTGGTGGTTCTGCTAGATCACAATTTCAATTTCCTTCAGAGAAATTATTTAAAATAAATTAAAGTCGTAATATTAAGCAAAAAGGATCAAAGATCGTTGGCGAGAGACTTCAATGTTCATATTGAATCCATGGCAAAGCCCTTCATGCCTTTTGCCTTTAAGAAATTTTGCAGAAAATGTAATTTAATTAGAAGTTGGTTGATCTGCTAGTTCAATATTTCAATTTCCTTCAGAGAAATTATTTAAAATAAATTAAAGTGGTAATATTAAGCAAAAAGGATCAAAGATCGTTAGCGAGAGACTTCAAAGTTCATATTGAATCCATGGCAAAGCCCTTCATGCCTTTTGCCTTTAAGAAATTTTGCAGAAAATGTAATTTAATTAGAAGTTGGTGGATCTGCTAGATCACAATTTCAATTTCCTTCAGAGAAATTATTTAAAATAAATTAAAGTGGTAATATTAAGCAAAAAGGATCAAAGATCGTTGGCGAGAGACTTCAAAGTTCATATTGAATCCATGGCAAAGCCCTTCATGCCTTTTGCCTTTAAGAAATTTTGCAGAAAATGTAATTTAATTAGAAGTTGGTGGATCTGCTAGTTCAATATTTCAATTTCCTTCAGAGAAATTATTTAAAATAAATTAAAGTGGTAATATTAAGCAAAAAGGATCAAAGATCGTTGGCGAGGGACTTCAAAGTTCATATTGAATCCTTGGCAAAGCCCTTCATGCCTTTTGCCTTTAAGAAATTTTGCAGAAAATGTAATTTAATTAGAAGTTGGTGGATCTGCTAGTTCAATATTTCAAGTTCCTTCAGAGAAATTATTTAAAATAAATTAAAGTGGTAATATTAAGCAAAAAGGATCAAAGATCGTTGGCGAGAGACTTCAAAGTTCATATTGAATCCATGGCAAAGCCCTTCATGCCTTTTGCCTTTAAGAAATTTTGCAGAAAATGTAATTTAATTAGAAGTTGGTGGATCTGCTAGTCCACAATTTCAATTTCCTTCAGAGAAATTATTTACAATAAATTAAAGTGGTAATATTATGCAAAAAGGATCAAAGATCGTTGGCGAGAGACTTCAAAGTTCATATTGAATCCATGGCAAAGCCCTTCATGCCTTTTGCCTTTAAGAAATTTTGCAGAAAATGTAATTTAATTAGAAGTTGGTGGATCTGCTAGATCACAATTTCAATTTCCTTCAGAGAAATTATTTAAAATAAATTAAAGTGGTAATATTAAGCAAAAAGGATCAAAGATCGTTGGCGAGAGACTTCAAAGTTCATATTGAATCCATGGCAAAGCCCTTCATGCCTTTTGCCTTTAAGAAATTTTGCAGAAAATGTAATTTAATAAGAAGTTGGTGGATCTGCTAGTTCAATATTTCAATTTCCTTCAGAGAAATTATTTAAAATAAATTAAAGTGGTAATATTAAGCAAAAAGGATCAAAGATCGTTGGCGAGAGACTTCAAAGTTCATATTGAATCCATGGCAAAGCCCTTCATGCCTTTTGCCTTTAAGAAATTTTGCAGAAAATGTAATTTAATTAGAAGTTGGTGGATCTGCTAGATCACAATTTCAATTTCCTTCAGAGAAATTATTTAAAATAAATTAAAGTGGTAATATTAAGCAAAAAGGATCAAAGATCGTTGGCGAGAGACTTCAAAGTTCATATTGAATCCATGGCAAAGCCCTTCATGCCTTTTGCCTTTAAGAAATTTTGCAGAAAATGTAATTTAATTAGAAGTTGGTGGATCTGCTAGTCCACAATTTCAATTTCCTTCAGAGAAATTATTTACAATAAATTAAAGTGGTAATATTATGCAAAAAGGATCAAAGATCGTTGGCGAGAGACTTCAAAGTTCATATTGAATCCATGGCAAAGCCCTTCATGCCTTTTGCCTTTAAGAAATTTTGCAGAAAATGTAATTTAATTAGAAGTTGGTGGATCTGCTAGATCACAATTTCAATTTCCTTCAGAGAAATTATTTAAAATAAATTAAAGTGGTAATATTAAGCAAAAAGGATCAAAGATCGTTGGCGAGAGACTTCAAAGTTCATATTGAATCCATGGCAAAGCCCTTCATGCCTTTTGCCTTTAAGAAATTTTGCAGAAAATGTAATTTAATTAGAAGTTGGTGGATCTGCTAGATCACAATTTCAATTTCCTTCAGAGAAATTATTTAAAATAAATTAAAGTGGTAATATTAAGCAAAAAGGATCAAAGATCGTTGGCGAGAGACTTCAAAGTTCATATTGAATCCATGGCAAAGCCCTTCATGCCTTTTGCCTTTAAGAAATTTTGCAGAAAATGTAATTTAATTAGAAGTTGGTGGATCTGCTAGTTCAATATTTCAATTTCCTTCAGAGAAATTATTTAAAATAAATTAAAGTGGTAATATTAAGCAAAAAGGATCAAAGATCGTTGGCGAGGGACTTCAAAGTTCATATTGAATCCTTGGCAAAGCCCTTCATGCCTTTTGCCTTTAAGAAATTTTGCAGAAAATGTAATTTAATTAGAAGTTGGTGGATCTGCTAGTTCAATATTTCAAGTTCCTTCAGAGAAATTATTTAAAATAAATTAAAGTCGTAATATTAAGCAAAAAGGATCAAAGATCGTTGGCGAGAGACTTCAATGTTCATATTGAATCCATGGCAAAGCCCTTCATGCCTTTTGCCTTTAAGAAATTTTGCAGAAAATTTAATTTAATTAGAAGTTGGTGGATCTGCCAGATCACAATTTCAATTTCCTTCAGAGAAATTATTTAAAATAAATTAAAGTGGTAATATTATGCAAAAAGGATCAAAGATCGTTGGCGAGAGACTTCAAAGTTCATATTGAATCCATGGCAAAGCCCTTCATGCCTTTTGCCTTTAAGAAATTTTGCAGAAAATGTAATTTAATTAGAAGTTGGTGGATCTGCTAGATCACAATTTCAATTTCCTTCAGAGAAATTATTTAAAATAAATTAAAGTGGTAATATTAAGCAAAAAGGATCAAAGATCGTTGGCGAGAGACTTCAAAGTTCATATTGAATCCATGGCAAAGCCCTTCATGCCTTTTGCCTTTAAGAAATTTTGCAGAAAATGTAATTTAATTAGAAGTTGGTGGATCTGCTAGATCAATATTTCAATTTCCTTCAGAGAAATTATTTAAAATAAATTAAAGTGGTAATATTAAGCAAAAAGGATCAAAGGTCGTTGGCGAGAGACTTCAATGTTCATATTGAATCCATGGCAAAGCCCTTCATGCCTTTTGCCTTTAAGAAATTTTGCAGAAAATGTAATTTAATTAGAAGTTGGTGGATCTGCTAGTTCAATATTTCAATTTCCTTCAGAGAAATTATTTAAAATAAATTAAAGTGGTAATATTAACCAAAAAGGATCAAAGATCGTTGGCGAGGGACTTCAAAGTTCATATTGAATGGCAAAGCCCCATGGCAAAGCCCTTCATGCCTTTTGCCTTTAAGAAATTTTGCAGAAAATGTAATTTAATTAGAAGTTGGTGGATCTGCTAGATCACAATTTCAATTTCCTTCAGAGAAATTATTTAAAATAAATTAAAGTGGTAATATTAAGCAAAAAGGATCAAAGATCGTTGGCGAGAGACTTCAAAGTTCATATTGAATCCATGGCAAAGCCCTTCATGCCTTTTGCGTTTAAGAAATTTTGCAGAAAATGTAATTTAATTAGAAGTTGGTGGATCTGCTAGATCACAATTTCAATTTCCTTCAGAGAAATTATTTAAAATAAATTAAAGTCGTAATATTAAGCAAAAAGGATCAAAGATCGTTGGCGAGAGACTTCAAAGTTCATATTGAATCCATGGCAAAGCCCTTCATGCCTTTTGCCTTTAAGAAATTTTGCAGAAAATGTAATTTAATTAGAAGTTGATGGATCTGCTAGATCGCAATTTCAATTTCCTTCAGAGAAATAATTTAAAATAAATTAAAGTGGTAATATTAAGCAAAAAGGATCAAAGATCGTTGGCGAGAGACTTCAAAGTTCATATTGAATCCATGGCAAAGCCCTTCATGCCTTTTGCCTTTAAGAAATTTTGCAGAAAATTTAATTTAATTAGAAGTTGGTGGATCTGCCAGATCACAATTTCAATTTCCTTCAGAGAAATTATTTAAAATAAATTAAAGTGGTAATATTAAGCAAAAAGGATCAAAGATCGTTGGCGAGAGACTTCAATGTTCATATTGAATCCATGGCAAAGCCCTTCATGCCTTTTGCCTTTAAGAAATTTTGCAGAAAATTTAATTTAATTAGAAGTTGGTGGATCTGCCAGATCACAATTTCAATTTCCTTCAGAGAAATTATTTAAAATAAATTAAAGTGGTAATATTATGCAAAAAGGATCAAAGATCGTTGGCGAGAGACTTCAAAGTTCATATTGAATCCATGGCAAAGCCCTTCATGCCTTTTGCCTTTAAGAAATTTTGCAGAAAATGTAATTTAATTAGAAGTTGGTGGATCTGCTAGATCACAATTTCAATTTCCTTCAGAGAAATTATTTAAAATAAATTAAAGTGGTAATATTAAGCAAAAAGGATCAAAGATCGTTGGCGAGAGACTTCAATGTTCATATTGAATCCATGGCAAAGCCCTTCATGCCTTTTGCCTTTAAGAAATTTTGTAGAAAATGTAATTTAATTAGAAGTTGATGGATCTGCTAGATCACAATTTCAATTTCCTTCAGAGAAACAATTTAAAATAAATTAAAGTGGTAATATTAAGCAAAAAGGATCAAAGATCGTTGGCGAGAGACTTCAAAGTTCATATTGAATCCATGGCAAAGCCCTTCATGCCTTTTGCCTTTAAGAAATTTTGCAGAAAATGTAATTTAATTAGAAGTTGGTGGTTCTGCTAGATCACAATTTCAATTTCCTTCAGAGAAATTATTTAAAATAAATTAAAGTCGTAATATTAAGCAAAAAGGATCAAAGATCGTTGGCGAGAGACTTCAATGTTCATATTGAATCCATGGCAAAGCCCTTCATGCCTTTTGCCTTTAAGAAATTTTGCAGAAAATGTAATTTAATTAGAAGTTGGTTGATCTGCTAGTTCAATATTTCAATTTCCTTCAGAGAAATTATTTAAAATAAATTAAAGTGGTAATATTAAGCAAAAAGGATCAAAGATCGTTAGCGAGAGACTTCAAAGTTCATATTGAATCCATGGCAAAGCCCTTCATGCCTTTTGCCTTTAAGAAATTTTGCAGAAAATGTAATTTAATTAGAAGTTGGTGGATCTGCTAGATCACAATTTCAATTTCCTTCAGAGAAATTATTTAAAATAAATTAAAGTGGTAATATTAAGCAAAAAGGATCAAAGATCGTTGGCGAGAGACTTCAAAGTTCATATTGAATCCATGGCAAAGCCCTTCATGCCTTTTGCCTTTAAGAAATTTTGCAGAAAATGTAATTTAATTAGAAGTTGGTGGATCTGCTAGTTCAATATTTCAATTTCCTTCAGAGAAATTATTTAAAATAAATTAAAGTGGTAATATTAAGCAAAAAGGATCAAAGATCGTTGGCGAGGGACTTCAAAGTTCATATTGAATCCTTGGCAAAGCCCTTCATGCCTTTTGCCTTTAAGAAATTTTGCAGAAAATGTAATTTAATTAGAAGTTGGTGGATCTGCTAGTTCAATATTTCAAGTTCCTTCAGAGAAATTATTTAAAATAAATTAAAGTGGTAATATTAAGCAAAAAGGATCAAAGATCGTTGGCGAGAGACTTCAAAGTTCATATTGAATCCATGGCAAAGCCCTTCATGCCTTTTGCCTTTAAGAAATTTTGCAGAAAATGTAATTTAATTAGAAGTTGGTGGATCTGCTAGTCCACAATTTCAATTTCCTTCAGAGAAATTATTTACAATAAATTAAAGTGGTAATATTATGCAAAAAGGATCAAAGATCGTTGGCGAGAGACTTCAAAGTTCATATTGAATCCATGGCAAAGCCCTTCATGCCTTTTGCCTTTAAGAAATTTTGCAGAAAATGTAATTTAATTAGAAGTTGGTGGATCTGCTAGATCACAATTTCAATTTCCTTCAGAGAAATTATTTAAAATAAATTAAAGTGGTAATATTAAGCAAAAAGGATCAAAGATCGTTGGCGAGAGACTTCAAAGTTCATATTGAATCCATGGCAAAGCCCTTCATGCCTTTTGCCTTTAAGAAATTTTGCAGAAAATGTAATTTAATAAGAAGTTGGTGGATCTGCTAGTTCAATATTTCAATTTCCTTCAGAGAAATTATTTAAAATAAATTAAAGTGGTAATATTAAGCAAAAAGGATCAAAGATCGTTGGCGAGAGACTTCAAAGTTCATATTGAATCCATGGCAAAGCCCTTCATGCCTTTTGCCTTTAAGAAATTTTGCAGAAAATGTAATTTAATTAGAAGTTGGTGGATCTGCTAGATCAATATTTCAATTTCCTTCAGAGAAATTATTTAAAATAAATTAAAGTGGTAATATTAAGCAAAAAGGATCAAAGGTCGTTGGCGAGAGACTTCAATGTTCATATTGAATCCATGGCAAAGCCCTTCATGCCTTTTGCCTTTAAGAAATTTTGCAGAAAATGTAATTTAATTAGAAGTTGGTGGATCTGCTAGTTCAATATTTCAATTTCCTTCAGAGAAATTATTTAAAATAAATTAAAGTGGTAATATTAACCAAAAAGGATCAAAGATCGTTGGCGAGAGACTTCAAAGTTCATATTGAATCCATGGCAAAGCCCTTCATGCCTTTTGCCTTTAAGAAATTTTGCAGAAAATGTAATTTAATTAGAAGTTGGTGGATCTGCTAGATCACAATTTCAATTTCCTTCAGAGAAATTATTTAAAATAAATTAAAGTCGTAATATTAAGCAAAAAGGATCAAAGGTCGTTGGCGAGAGACTTCAAAGTTCATATTGAATCCATGGCAAAGCCCTTCATGCCTTTTGCCTTTAAGAAATTTTGCAGAAAATGTAATTTAATTAGAAGTTGGTGGATCTGCTAGATCACAATTTCAATTTCCTTCAGAGAAATTATTTAAAATAAATTAAAGTCGTAATATTAAGCAAAAAGGATCAAAGATCGTTGGCGAGAGACTTCAAAGTTCATATTGAATCCATGGCAAAGCCCTTCATGCCTTTTGCCTTTAAGAAATTTTGCAGAAAATGTAATTTAATTAGAAGTTGGTGGATCTGCTAGATCACAATTTCAATTTCCTTCAGAGAAATTATTTAAAATAAATTAGAGTCGTAATATTAAGCAAAAAGGATCAAAGATCGTTGGCGAGAGACTTCAAAGTTCATATTGAATCCATGGCAAAGCCCTTCATGCCTTTTGCCTTTAAGAAATTTTGCAGAAAATGTAATTTAATTAGAAGTTGGTTGATCTGCTAGATCAATATTAGGTGAGATTCTTAACAATCTCACCTACTATAATCCTAACAAAATTTCATGTCGTCCGATCGAGCTCAAACTTGGCCAAAACGTGTTTCAGCACTTCCTGATCACGAATATATATGTGGCTAATTTACGTTCCCGGCCGGCCGGCCGCTCTTTGGAGCTTAATAGCTCCTAAACTAAAAAAGATATCGACTTGCGGTTTTCGGCAAAGGTTATATATCGTATGAAAATTGCAACTTGGTGCATTGACCCCCCACCCCCCACCCCTCCTTCCGCCATTTTGAAGACCCCCCTTTTTTTGTTTTCTCAATAGCTCCGCCCCTATGGCATCGAGCGGGCTCAAATTTTAGTATGTTATAGCTGGGCCTTAGAGCTTTCCATCAATACCAAACTTAAGGTCCCCCGACCCCCCTGACCCGAGCTATAAGGGTCCAAAAAAAATTTCGTAAAATGGCCATAACTCCGGTTCTAATTGTCAGAATTTAAAAAGTGAGGGCTTTTTGGAAAGCTCTCGTGAAATGCCACTTCCCCTTCTAACATCGCAAGTTCATAAAACCACCGCTAGGGGCGCTATTATTAAAAAGAAAATTTTTAAATCTTAAAAGTTAAATAACTCAAAAATTCCATTGTGCATCGGGCTGAAATCTTAGTATGTTGTAGCCGTTGATTATACCTATCAAACAAAAAAAACCTTAAGTCGATCTAAAACCCCTGACCCGAGCTATAAGGGGTCAAAGTTCGAACATTGACCGGCCTCTATCTCCGATTCTAACTAACATAGCGACCTAAATTTTACCTTTTTGGTTTCGTCTCGATGAGCACTTTCAGATGGAAGTTCAAAAAGTCACCACAGGTGGCGCTGTGATAGCGTCAAAATTCATCGAAATTCAAAGTCACTTTTCTAAAAAACGGCATTGTGCAAGTTAATGAAATTTCAGTATGTTGTAGTCCAGTCTAGGACGTTTCCAAAATGGTGCGTATGTGCGCTGTGGTTTCAATAGAACCGGAGATATGAGGGGTCAAATTTCACGAAATTCAAAAAATCATATCTCCGGTTCTATGTGACCGATTTTGATGAATGAGGGCTTAAACGAAAGATCTCACCAAATGCTACAACTTTCTAGAATATTTGAACTTCGTGGGACCAACACCAGGGGCGCCACAGTCGAAAAACCATTTTCAATATCACATAACCTCAATTATCTCGACTGTCGCTGAACCGATTTTGATGATTACTTCGACATAATTGTAGAGCACATTTGTCTCTACATTTCGTCCATACATCATTTTCCGCTCAGACTACGCTATCAGTCCGATTTTGCCGTTTAAGTGTGAAAAAATTGATTTTTTCCATAATAACGCTTTGAAATCACTCAGATGCCAATTTGATTGCCTCTACTCCACAAAGACACTTAAAATAGGGTTTTAAATGGAAAGTCCCACAAAATACAACAATTCTTTGATATAGTTGAAGTTCTTCAAATGAACACTTGGGGCGCTCTGGTCGAAAAAACGAGTTCAGAAACAAACAACTTCGATTATCTCGGCTTCTAATTAATCGATGAGATCAAGTTCTACGGCAAAATTATAGAGTACATTCTGGTCTACATTTCACCCATATATCACTTTTGTGCCAGTTCACCCAAATCCTTGATATTTTGGTTTAAATACAAAATTTGTATAATTTCACGAATTTGATTCAAGATAACTGAATGGCGACTCACAATTTCAGTTCTAAATCGAATTTGCATGCACTCCGAGTTAGCTCACGTTAAGAATCTCACCTACATAAGCCGGTTAGGATTATCTGTCCTTTTCAATTTCCTTCAGAGAAATTATTTAAAATAAATTAAAGTGGTAATATTAAGCAAAAAGGATCAAAGATCGTTGGCGAGAGACTTCAAAGTTCATATTGAATCCATGGCAAAGCCCTTCATGCCTTTTGCCTTTAAGAAATTTTGCAGAAAATGTAATTTAATTAGAAGTTGATGGATCTGCTAGATCACAATTTCAATTTCCTTCAGAGAAACAATTTAAAATAAATTAAAGTGGTAATATTAAGCAAAAAGGATCAAAGATCGTTGGCGAGAGACTTCAAAGTTCACATTGAATCCATGGCAAAGCCCTTCATGCCTTTTGCCTTTAAGAAATTTTGCAGAAAATGTAATTTAATTAGAAGTTGGTGGTTCTGCTAGATCACAATTTCAATTTCCTTCAGAGAAATTATTTAAAATAAATTAAAGTCGTAATATTAAGCAAAAAGGATCAAAGATCGTTGGCGAGAGACTTCAATGTTCATATTGAATCCATGGCAAAGCCCTTCATGCCTTTTGCCTTTAAGAAATTTTGCAGAAAATTTAATTTAATTAGAAGTTGGTGGATCTGCCAGATCACAATTTCAATTTCCTTCAGAGAAATTATTTAAAATAAATTAAAGTGGTAATATTATGCAAAAAGGATCAAAGATCGTTGGCGAGAGACTTCAAAGTTCATATTGAATCCATGGCAAAGCCCTTCATGCCTTTTGCCTTTAAGAAATTTTGCAGAAAATGTAATTTAATTAGAAGTTGGTGGATCTGCTAGATCACAATTTCAATTTCCTTCAGAGAAATTATTTAAAATAAATTAAAGTGGTAATATTAAGCAAAAAGGATCAAAGATCGTTGGCGAGAGACTTCAAAGTTCATATTGAATCCATGGCAAAGCCCTTCATGCCTTTTGCCTTTAAGAAATTTTGCAGAAAATGTAATTTAATTAGAAGTTGGTGGTTCTGCTAGTTCAATATTTCAATTTCCTTCAGAGAAATTATTTAAAATAAATTAAAGTCGTAATATTAAGCAAAAAGGATCAAAGATCGTTGGCGAGGGACTTCAAAGTTCATATTGAATCCATGGCAAAGCCCTTCATGCCTTTTGCCTTTAAGAAATTTTGCAGAAAATGTAATTTAATTAGAAGTTGGTGGATCTGCTAGTTCAATATTTCAAGTTCCTTCAGAGAAATTATTTAAAATAAATTAAAGTGGTAATATTATGCAAAAAGGATCAAAGATCGTTGGCGAGAGACTTCAAAGTTCATATTGAATCCATGGCAAAGCCCTTCATGCCTTTTGCCTTTAAGAAATTTTGCAGAAAATGTAATTTAATTAGAAGTTGGTGGATCTGCTAGTCCACAATTTCAATTTCCTTCAGAGAAATTATTTACAATAAATTAAAGTGGTAATATTATGCAAAAAGGATCAAAGATCGTTGGCGAGAGACTTCAAAGTTCATATTGAATCCATGGCAAAGCCCTTCATGCCTTTTGCCTTTAAGAAATTTTGCAGAAAATGTAATTTAATTAGAAGTTGGTGGATCTGCTAGATCACAATTTCAATTTCCTTCAGAGAAATTATTTAAAATAAATTAAAGTGGTAATATTAAGCAAAAAGGATCAAAGATCGTTGGCGAGAGACTTCAAAGTTCATATTGAATCCATGGCAAAGCCCTTCATGCCTTTTGCCTTTAAGAAATTTTGCAGAAAATGTAATTTAATTAGAAGTTGGTGGATCTGCTAGTTCAATATTTCAATTTCCTTCAGAGAAATTATTTAAAATAAATTAAAGTGGTAATATTAAGCAAAAAGGATCAAAGGTCGTTGGCGAGAGACTTCAATGTTCATATTGAATCCATGGCAAAGCCCTTCATGCCTTTTGCCTTTAAGAAATTTTGCAGAAAATGTAATTTAATTAGAAGTTGGTGGATCTGCTAGATCACAATTTCAATTTCCTTCAGAGAAATTATTTAAAATAAATTAAAGTCGTAATATTAAGCAAAAAGGATCAAAGGTCGTTGGCGAGAGACTTCAAAGTTCATATTGAATCCATGGCAAAGCCCTTCATGCCTTTTGCCTTTAAGAAATTTTGCAGAAAATGTAATTTAATTAGAAGTTGGTGGATCTGCTAGATCACAATTTCAATTTCCTTCAGAGAAATTATTTAAAATAAATTAAAGTGGTAATATTAAGCAAAAAGGATCAAAGATCGTTGGCGAGAGACTTCAAAGTTCATATTGAATCCATGGCAAAGCCCTTCATGCCTTTTGCCTTTAAGAAATTTTGCAGAAAATGTAATTTAATTAGAAGTTGGTGGATCTGCTAGATCACAATTTCAATTTCCTTCAGAGAAATTATTTAAAACAAATTAAAGTCGTAATATTAAGCAAAAAGGATCAAAGATCGTTGGCGAGAGACTTCAAAGTTCATATTGAATCCATGGCAAAGCCCTTCATGCCTTTTGCCTTTAAGAAATTTTGCAGAAAATGTAATTTAATTAGAAGTTGGTGGATCTGCTAGATCACAATTTCAATTTCCTTCAGAGAAATTATTTAAAATAAATTAAAGTCGTAATATTACGCAAAAAGGATCAAAGATCGTTGGCGAGAGACTTCAAAGTTCATATTGAATCCATGGCAAAGCCCTTCATGCCTTTTGCCTTTAAGAAATTTTGCAGAAAATGTAATTTAATTAGAAGTTGGTTGATCTGCTAGATCAATATTTCAATTTCCTTCAGAGAAATTATTTAAAATAAATTAAAGTGGTAATATTAAGCAAAAAGGATCAAAGATCGTTGGCGAGAGACTTCAAAGTTCATATTGAATCCATGGCAAAGCCCTTCATGCCTTTTGCCTTTAAGAAATTTTGCAGAAAATGTAATTTAATTAGAAGTTGGTGGATCTGCTAGATCAATATTTCAATTTCCTTCAGAGAAATTATTTAAAATAAATTAAAGTGGTAATATTATGCAAAAAGGATCAAAGATCGTTGGCGAGGGACTTCAAAGTTCATATTGAATCCATGGCAAAGCCCTTCATACCTTTTGCCTTTAAGAAATTTTGCAGAAAATGTAATTTAATTAGAAGTTGGTGGATCTGCTAGATCACAATTTCAATTTCCTTCAGAGAAATTATTTAAAATAAATTAAAGTGGTAATATTAAGCAAAAAGGATCAAAGATCGTTGGCGAGAGACTTCAAAGTTCATATTGAATCCATGGCAAAGCCCTTCATGCCTTTTGCGTTTAAGAAATTTTGCAGAAAATGTAATTTAATTAGAAGTTGGTGGATCTGCTAGATCACAATTTCAATTTCCTTCAGAGAAATTATTTAAAATAAATTAAAGTCGTAATATTAAGCAAAAAGGATCAAAGATCGTTGGCGAGAGACTTCAAAGTTCATATTGAATCCATGGCAAAGCCCTTCATGCCTTTTGCCTTTAAGAAATTTTGCAGAAAATGTAATTTAATTAGAAGTTGATGGATATGCTAGATCACAATTTCAATTTCCTTCAGAGAAATAATTTAAAATAAATTAAAGTGGTAATATTAAGCAAAAAGGATCAAAGATCGTTGGCGAGAGACTTCAAAGTTCATATTGAATCCATGGCAAAGCCCTTCATGCCTTTTGCCTTTAAGAAATTTTGCAGAAAATTTAATTTAATTAGACGTTGGTGGATCTGCCAGATCACTATTCCAATTTCCTTCAGAGAAATTATTTAAAATAAATTAAAGTGGTAATATTATGCAAAAAGGATCAAAGATCGTTGGCGAGGGACTTCAAAGTTCATATTGAATCCATGGCAAAGCCCTTCATGCCTTTTGCCTTTAAGAAATTTTGCAGAAAATGTAATTTAATTAGAAGTTGGTGGATCTGCTAGATCACAATTTCAATTTCCTTCAGAGAAATTATTTAAAATAAATTAAAGTGGTAATATTATGCAAAAAGGATCAAAGATCGTTGGCGAGAGACTTCAAAGTTCATATTGAATCCATGGCAAAGCCCTTCATGCCTTTTGCCTTTAAGAAATTTTGCAGAAAATGTAATTTAATTAGAAGTTGGTGGATCTGCTAGATCACAATTTCAATTTCCTTCAGAGAAATTATTTAAAATAAATTAAAGTGGTAATATTATGCAAAAAGGATCAAAGATCGTTGGCGAGAGACTTCAATGTTCATATTGAATCCATGGCAAAGCCCTTCATTCCTTTGGCCTTTAAGAAATTTTGCAGAAAATGTAATTTAATTAGAAGTTGGTGGATCTGCTAGATCACAATTTCAATTTCCTTCAGAGAAATTATTTAAAATAAATTAAAGTGGTAATATTATGCAAAAAGGATCAAAGATCGTTGGCGAGAGACTTCAAAGTTCATATTGAATCCATGGCAAAGCCCTTCATGCCTTTTGCCTTTAAGAAATTTTGCAGAAAATGTAATTTAATTATAAGTTGGTGGATCTGCTAGTTCAATATTTCAATTTCCTTCAGAGAAATTATTTAAAATAAATTAAAGTCGTAATATTAAGCAAAAAGATCGTTGGCGAGGGACTTCAAAGTTCATATTGAATCCATGGCAAAGCCCTTCATGCCTTTTGCCTTTAAGAAATTTTGCAGAAAATGTAATTTAATTATAAGTTGGTGGATCTGCTAGTTCAATATTTCAATTTCCTTCAGAGAAATTATTTAAAATAAATTAAAGTGGTAATATTAAGCAAAAAGGATCAAAGATCGTTGGCGAGAGACTTCAAAGTTCATATTGAATCCATGGCAAAGCCCTTCATGCCTTTTGCCTTTAAGAAATTTTGCAGAAAATGTAATTTAATTAGAGGTTGATGGATCTGCTAGATCACAATTTCAATTTCCTTCAGAGAAATTATTTAAAATAAATTAAAGTCGTAATATTAAGCAAAAAGGATCAAAGATCGTTGGCGAGAGACTTCAAAGTTCATATTGAATCCATGGCAAAGCCCTTCATGCCTTTTGCCTTTAAGAAATTTTGCAGAAAATGTAATTTAATTAGAAGTTGGTGGATCTGCTAGATCACAATTTCAATTTCCTTCAGAGAAATTATTTAAAATAAATTAAAGTCGTAATACTAAGCAAAAAGGATCAAAGATCGTTGGCGAGAGACTTCAAAGTTCATATTGAATCCATGGCAAAGCCCTTCATGCCTTTTGCCTTTAAGAAATTTTGCAGAAACTGTAATTTAATTAGAAGTTGGTGGATCTGCTAGATCACAATTTCAATTTCCTTCAGAGAAATTATTTAAAATAAATTAAAGTGGTAATATTAAGCAAAAAGGATCAAAGATCGTTGGCGAGGGACTTCAAAGTTCATATTGAATCCATGGCAAAGCCCTTCATGCCTTTTGCCTTTAAGAAATTTTGCAGATAATGTAATTTAATTAGAAGTTGGTGGATCTGCTAGTCCACAATTTCAATTTCCTTCAGAGAAATTATTTAAAATAAATTAAAGTGGTAATATTATGCAAAAAGGATCAAAGATCGTTGGCGAGAGACTTCAAAGTTCATATTGAATCCATGGCAAAGCCCTTCATGCCTTTTGCCTTTAAGAAATTTTGCAGAAAATGTAATTTAATTAGAAGTTGGTGGATCTGCTAGATCACAATTTCAATTTCCTTCAGAGAAATTATTTAAAATAAATTAAAGTGGTAATATTAAGCAAAAAGGATCAAAGATCGTTGGCGAGAGACTTCAAAGTTCATATTGAATCCATGGCAAAGCCCTTCATGCCTTTTGCCTTTAAGAAATTTTGCAGAAAATGTAATTTAATTAGAAGTTGGTGGATCTGCTAGTTCAATTTTTCAATTTCCTTCAGAGAAATTATTTAAAATAAATTAAAGTGGTAATATTAAGCAAAAAGGATCAAAGATCGTTGGCGAGGGACTTCAAAGTTCATATTGAATCCATGGCAAAGCCCTTCATGCCTTTTGCCTTTAAGAAATTTTGCAGAAAATGTAATTTAATTAGAAGTTGGTTGATCTGCTAGATCACAATTTCAATTTCCTTCAGAGAAATTATTTAAAATAAATTAAAGTGGTAATATTAAGCAAAAAGGATCAAAGATCGTTGGCGAGAGACTTCAAAGTTCATATTGAATCCATGGCAAAGCCCTTCATGCCTTTTGCCTTTAAGAAATTTTGCAGAAAATGTAATTTAATTAGAAGTTGGTGGATCTGCTAGATCACAATTTCAATTTCCTTCAGAGAAATTATTTAAAATAAATTAAAGTGGTAATATTAAGCAAAAAGGATCAAAGATCGTTGGCGAGAGACTTCAAAGTTCATATTGAATCCATGGCAAAGCCCTTCATGCCTTTTGCCTTTAAGAAATTTTGCAGAAAATGTAATTTAATTAGAAGTTGGTGGATCTGCTAGATCACAATTTCAATTTCCTTCAGAGAAATTATTTAAAATAAATTAAAGTGGTAATATTAAGCAAAAAGGATCAAAGATCGTTGGCGAGAGACTTCAAAGTTCATATTGAATCCATGGCAAAGCCCTTCATGCCTTTTGCCTTTAAGAAATTTTGCAGAAAATGTAATTTAATTAGAAGTTGGTGGATCTGCTAGATCACAATTTCAATTTCCTTCAGAGAAATTATTTAAAATAAATTAAAGTGGTAATATTAAGCAAAAAGGATCAAAGATCGTTGGCGAGAGACTTCAAAGTTCATATTGAATCCATGGCAAAGCCCTTCATGCCTTTTGCCTTTAAGAAATTTTGCAGAAAATGTAATTTAATTAGAAGTTGGTTGATCTGCTAGATTAATATTTCAATTTCCTTCAGAGAAATTATTTAAAATAAATTAAAGTGGTAATATTAAGCAAAAAGGATCAAAGATCGTTGGCGAGAGACTTCAAAGTTCATATTGAATCCATGGCAAAGCCCTTCATGCCTTTTGCCTTTAAGAAATTTTGCAGAAAATGTAATTTAATTAGAAGTTGGTGGATCTGCTAGATCAATATTTCAATTTCCTTCAGAGAAATTATTTAAAATAAATTAAAGTGGTAATATTATGCAAAAAGGATCAAAGATCGTTGGCGAGGGACTTCAAAGTTCATATTGAATCCATGGCAAAGCCCTTCATACCTTTTGCCTTTAAGAAATTTTGCAGAAAATGTAATTTAATTAGAAGTTGGTGGATCTGCTAGATCACAATTTCAATTTCCTTCAGAGAAATTATTTAAAATAAATTAAAGTGGTAATATTAAGCAAAAAGGATCAAAGATCGTTGGCGAGAGACTTCAAAGTTCATATTGAATCCATGGCAAAGCCCTTCATGCCTTTTGCCTTTAAGAAATTTTGCAGAAAATGTAATTTAATTAGAAGTTGGTGGATCTGCTAGTTTACAATTTCAATTTCCTTCAGAGAAATTATTTAAAATAAATTAAAGTGGTAATATTAAGCAAAAAGGATCAAAGATCGTTGGCGAGAGACTTCAAAGTTCATATTGAATCCATGGCAAAGCCCTTCATGCCTTTTGCCTTTAAGAAATTTTGCAGAAAATGTAATTTAATTAGAAGTTGGTGGATCTGCTAGTTCAATATTAGGTGAGATTCTTAACAATCTCACCTACTATAATCCTAACAAAATTTCATGTCCTCCGATCGCGCTCAAACTTGGCCAAAATGTGTTTCGCCACTTCCTGATCACGAATATATGGGGGGCTAAGTTACGTTCCCGGCCGGCCGGCCGGCCGGCCGTCCGGCCGCTCTTTGGAGCTTAATAGCTCCTAAACTAAAAAAGATATCGACTTGCGGTTTTCGGCAAAGGTTAAATATCGTATGAAAATTGCAACATGGTGCATTGACCCCCCACCCCCCACCCCTCCTTCCGCCATTTTGAAGACACCCCTTTTTTTGTTTTCTCAATAGCTCCGGCCCTATGGCATCGAGCGGGCTCAAATTTTAGTATGTTATAGCTGGGCCTTAGAGCTTTCCATCAATACCAAACTTAAGGTCCCCCGACCCCCCTGACCCGAGCTATAAGGGTCCAAAAAATTTTTTTTAAAATGGCCATAACTCCGGTTCTGATTGTCAGAATTTAAAAAGTGAGGGCTTTTTGGAAAGCTCTCGTGAAATGCCACTTCCTCTTCTAACATCGTAAGTTCATAAAACCACCGCTAGGGGCGCTATTATTAAAAAGAAAATTTTTAAATCTTAAAAGTTAAATAACTCAAAAATTCCTTATGCAATCGGGCTGAAATTTTAGTATGTTGTAGCCGTTGATTATACCTATCAAACAAAAAAAACCTTAAGTCGATCCATAACCCCTGACCCGAGCTATAAGGGGTCAAAGTTCGAACATTGACCGGCCTCTATCTCCGGTTCTAATTAAAATATCGACATAAATTTTACCTTTTTGGTTTCGTCTCGATGAGCACTTTCAGATGGAAGTTCAAAAAGTCACCACAGGTGGCGCTGCGATAGCGTCAAAATTCATCGAAATTCAAAGTCACTTTTCTCAAAAACGGCATTGTGCAAGTTAATGAAATTTTAGTATGTTATAGTCCAGTCTAGGACGTTTCCAAAATGGTGCGTATGTGCGCTGTGGTTTGAATAGAACCGGAGATATGAGGTGTCAAAGTTCACAAAATTTAAAAAATCATATCTCCGGTTCTATGTGACCGATTTTGATGAATGAGGGCTTAAACGAAAGATCTCACCAAATACTACAACTTTCTAGAACATTTGAACTTCGTGGGACCAACACCAGGGGCGCCACAGTCAAAAAACGAATTTCAATATCACATAACCTCAATTATCTCGACTGTCGCTGAACCGATTTTGATGATTACTTCGACATAATTGTAGAGCACATTTGTCTCTACATTTCGTCCATACATCATTTTCCACTCAGACTACGCTATCACTCCGATTTTGCCGTTTAAGTGTGAAAAAATTGATTTTTCCCATAATAACGCTTTGAAATCACTCAGATGCCAATTTGACTGCCTCTACTCCACCAAGACACTTAAAATAGGGTTTTAAATGGAAAGTCCCACAAAAGACAACAATTCTTTGATATAGTTGAAGTTCAACAAATGACTACTTGGGGAACTCTGGATGAAAAAACGAGTTAAGAAACAAAAAACCTCGATTATCTTGGCTTCTGAGTAATCGATGAGATCATGTTCTATGGGAAAATTATAGAGAACATTCTGGTCTACATTTCACCCATATATCACTTTTCTGCCAGTTCATCCAAATCCTTGATATTTTGGTTTAAATACAAAATTTGTATAATTTCACGAATTTTATTCAAGATAACTGAATGGCGTCTCCCAACTTCAGCTCTAAATTGAATTTGCATGCACTCCGAGTTAGCTCACGTTAAGAATCTCACCTACATAAGCCGGTTAGGATTATCTGTCCCTTTCAATTTCCTTCAGAGAAATTATTTAAAATAAATTAAAGTGGTAATATTAAGCAAAAAGGATCAAAGGTCGTTGGCGAGAGACTTCAATGTTCATATTGAATCCATGGCAAAGCCCTTCATGCCTTTTGCCTTTAAGAAATTTTGCAGAAAATGTAATTTAATTAGAAGTTGGTGGATCTGCTAGATCACAATTTCAATTTCCTTCAGAGAAATTATTTAAAATAAATTAAAGTCGTAATATTAAGCAAAAAGGATCAAAGGTCGTTGGCGAGAGACTTCAAAGTTCATATTGAATCCATGGCAAAGCCCTTCATGCCTTTTGCCTTTAAGAAATTTTGCAGAAAATGTAATTTAATTAGAAGTTGGTGGATCTGCTAGATCACAATTTCAATTTCCTTCAGAGAAATTATTTAAAATAAATTAAAGTGGTAATATTAAGCAAAAAGGATCAAAGATCGTTGGCGAGAGACTTCAAAGTTCATATTGAATCCATGGCAAAGCCCTTCATGCCTTTTGCCTTTAAGAAATTTTGCAGAAAATGTAATTTAATTAGAAGTTGGTGGATCTGCTAGATCACAATTTCAATTTCCTTCAGAGAAATTATTTAAAACAAATTAAAGTCGTAATATTAAGCAAAAAGGATCAAAGATCGTTGGCGAGAGACTTCAAAGTTCATATTGAATCCATGGCAAAGCCCTTCATGCCTTTTGCCTTTAAGAAATTTTGCAGAAAATGTAATTTAATTAGAAGTTGGTGGATCTGCTAGATCACAATTTCAATTTCCTTCAGAGAAATTATTTAAAATAAATTAAAGTCGTAATATTAAGCAAAAAGGATCAAAGATCGTTGGCGAGAGACTTCAAAGTTCATATTGAATCCATGGCAAAGCCCTTCATGCCTTTTGCCTTTAAGAAATTTTGCAGAAAATGTAATTTAATTAGAAGTTGGTTGATCTGCTAGATCAATATTTCAATTTCCTTCAGAGAAATTATTTAAAATAAATTAAAGTGGTAATATTAAGCAAAAAGGATCAAAGATCGTTGGCGAGAGACTTCAAAGTTCATATTAAATCCATGGCAAAGCCCTTCATGCCTTTTGCCTTTAAGAAATTTTGCAGAAAATGTAATTTAATTAGAAGTTGGTGGATCTGCTAGTTCAATATTTCAATTTCCTTCAGAGAAATTATTTAAAATAAATTAAAGTGGTAATATTATGCAAAAAGGATCAAAGATCGTTGGCGAGGGACTTCAAAGTTCATATTGAATCCATGGCAAAGCCCTTCATACCTTTTGCCTTTAAGAAATTTTGCAGAAAATGTAATTTAATTAGAAGTTGGTGGATCTGCTAGATCACAATTTCAATTTCCTTCAGAGAAATTATTTAAAATAAATTAAAGTGGTAATATTAAGCAAAAAGGATCAAAGATCGTTGGCGAGAGACTTCAAAGTTCATATTGAATCCATGGCAAAGCCCTTCATGCCTTTTGCGTTTAAGAAATTTTGCAGAAAATGTAATTTAATTAGAAGTTGGTGGATCTGCTAGATCACAATTTCAATTTCCTTCAGAGAAATTATTTAAAATAAATTAAAGTCGTAATATTAAGCAAAAAGGATCAAAGATCGTTGGCGAGAGACTTCAAAGTTCATATTGAATCCATGGCAAAGCCCTTCATGCCTTTTGCCTTTAAGAAATTTTGCAGAAAATGTAATTTAATTAGAAGTTGATGGATATGCTAGATCACAATTTCAATTTCCTTCAGAGAAATAATTTAAAATAAATTAAAGTGGTAATATTAAGCAAAAAGGATCAAAGATCGTTGGCGAGAGACTTCAAAGTTCATATTGAATCCATGGCAAAGCCCTTCATGCCTTTTGCCTTTAAGAAATTTTGCAGAAAATTTAATTTAATTAGACGTTGGTGGATCTGCCAGATCACTATTCCAATTTCCTTCAGAGAAATTATTTAAAATAAATTAAAGTGGTAATATTATGCAAAAAGGATCAAAGATCGTTGGCGAGGGACTTCAAAGTTCATATTGAATCCATGGCAAAGCCCTTCATGCCTTTTGCCTTTAAGAAATTTTGCAGAAAATGTAATTTAATTAGAAGTTGGTGGATCTGCTAGATCACAATTTCAATTTCCTTCAGAGAAATTATTTAAAATAAATTAAAGTGGTAATATTAAGCAAAAAGGATCAAAGATCGTTGGCGAGAGACTTCAAAGTTCATATTGAATCCATGGCAAAGCCCTTCATGCCTTTTGCCTTTAAGAAATTTTGCAGAAAATGTAATTTAATTAGAAGTTGGTGGATCTGCTAGATCACAATTTCAATTTCCTTCAGAGAAATTATTTAAAATAAATTAAAGTGGTAATATTATGCAAAAAGGATCAAAGATCGTTGGCGAGAGACTTCAATGTTCATATTGAATCCATGGCAAAGCCCTTCATTCCTTTGGCCTTTAAGAAATTTTGCAGAAAATGTAATTTAATTAGAAGTTGGTGGATCTGCTAGATCACAATTTCAATTTCCTTCAGAGAAATTATTTAAAATAAATTAAAGTGGTAATATTATGCAAAAAGGATCAAAGATCGTTGGCGAGAGACTTCAAAGTTCATATTGAATCCATGGCAAAGCCCTTCATGCCTTTTGCCTTTAAGAAATTTTGCAGAAAATGTAATTTAATTATAAGTTGGTGGATCTGCTAGTCCACAATTTCAATTTCCTTCAGAGAAATTATTTAAAATAAATTAAAGTGGTAATATTATGCAAAAAGGATCAAAGATCGTTGGCGAGAGACTTCAAAGTTCATATTGAATCCATGGCAAAGCCCTTCATGCCTTTTGCCTTTAAGAAATTTTGCAGAAAATGTAATTTAATTAGAAGTTGGTGGATCTGCTAGATCACAATTTCAATTTCCTTCAGAGAAATTATTTAAAATAAATTAAAGTGGTAATATTAAGCAAAAAGGATCAAAGATCGTTGGCGAGAGACTTCAAAGTTCATATTGAATCCATGGCAAAGCCCTTCATGCCTTTTGCCTTTAAGAAATTTTGCAGAAAATGTAATTTAATTAGAAGTTGGTGGATCTGCTAGTTCAATTTTTCAATTTCCTTCAGAGAAATTATTTAAAATAAATTAAAGTGGTAATATTAAGCAAAAAGGATCAAAGATCGTTGGCGAGGGACTTCAAAGTTCATATTGAATCCATGGCAAAGCCCTTCATGCCTTTTGCCTTTAAGAAATTTTGCAGAAAATGTAATTTAATTAGAAGTTGGTTGATCTGCTAGATCACAATTTCAATTTCCTTCAGAGAAATTATTTAAAATAAATTAAAGTGGTAATATTAAGCAAAAAGGATCAAAGATCGTTGGCGAGAGACTTCAAAGTTCATATTGAATCCATGGCAAAGCCCTTCATGCCTTTTGCCTTTAAGAAATTTTGCAGAAAATGTAATTTAATTAGAAGTTGGTGGATCTGCTAGATCACAATTTCAATTTCCTTCAGAGAAATTATTTAAAATAAATTAAAGTGGTAATATTAAGCAAAAAGGATCAAAGATCGTTGGCGAGAGACTTCAAAGTTCATATTGAATCCATGGCAAAGCCCTTCATGCCTTTTGCCTTTAAGAAATTTTGCAGAAAATGTAATTTAATTAGAAGTTGGTGGATCTGCTAGATCACAATTTCAATTTCCTTCAGAGAAATTATTTAAAATAAATTAAAGTGGTAATATTAAGCAAAAAGGATCAAAGATCGTTGGCGAGAGACTTCAAAGTTCATATTGAATCCATGGCAAAGCCCTTCATGCCTTTTCAGTTGGTGGATAGCCTTTAAGAAATTTTGCAGAAAATGTAATTTAATTAGAAGTTGGTGGATCTGCTAGATCACAATTTCAATTTCCTTCAGAGAAATTATTTAAAATAAATTAAAGTGGTAATATTAAGCAAAAAGGATCAAAGATCGTTGGCGAGAGACTTCAAAGTTCATATTGAATCCATGGCAAAGCCCTTCATGCCTTTTGCCTTTAAGAAATTTTGCAGAAAATGTAATTTAATTAGAAGTTGGTTGATCTGCTAGATTAATATTTCAATTTCCTTCAGAGAAATTATTTAAAATAAATTAAAGTGGTAATATTAAGCAAAAAGGATCAAAGATCGTTGGCGAGAGACTTCAAAGTTCATATTGAATCCATGGCAAAGCCCTTCATGCCTTTTGCCTTTAAGAAATTTTGCAGAAAATGTAATTTAATTAGAAGTTGGTGGATCTGCTAGATCAATATTTCAATTTCCTTCAGAGAAATTATTTAAAATAAATTAAAGTGGTAATATTATGCAAAAAGGATCAAAGATCGTTGGCGAGGGACTTCAAAGTTCATATTGAATCCATGGCAAAGCCCTTCATACCTTTTGCCTTTAAGAAATTTTGCAGAAAATGTAATTTAATTAGAAGTTGGTGGATCTGCTAGATCACAATTTCAATTTCCTTCAGAGAAATTATTTAAAATAAATTAAAGTGGTAATATTAAGCAAAAAGGATCAAAGATCGTTGGCGAGAGACTTCAAAGTTCATATTGAATCCATGGCAAAGCCCTTCATACCTTTTGCCTTTAAGAAATTTTGCAGAAAATGTAATTTAATTAGAAGTTGGTGGATCTGCTAGATCACAATTTCAATTTCCTTCAGAGAAATTATTTAAAATAAATTAAAGTGGTAATATTAAGCAAAAAGGATCAAAGATCGTTGGCGAGAGACTTCAAAGTTCATATTGAATCCATGGCAAAGCCCTTCATTGCCTTTTGCGTTTAAGAAATTTTGCAGAAAATGTAATTTAATTAGAAGTTGGTGGATCTGCTAGTTTACAATTTCAATTTCCTTCAGAGAAATTATTTAAAATAAATTAAAGTGGTAATATTAAGCAAAAAGGATCAAAGATCGTTGGCGAGAGACTTCAAAGTTCATATTGAATCCATGGCAAAGCCCTTCATGCCTTTTGCCTTTAAGAAATTTTGCAGAAAATGTAATTTAATTAGAAGTTGATGGATCTGCTAGATCACAATTTCAATTTCCTTCAGAGAAATTATTTAAAATAAATTAAAGTGGTAATATTAAGCAAAAAGGATCAAAGATCGTTGGCGAGAGACTTCAAAGTTCATATTGAATCCATGGCAAAGCCCTTCATGCCTTTTGCCTTTAAGAAATTTTGCAGAAAATTTAATTTAATTAGAAGTTGGTGGATCTGCCAGATCACTATTCCAATTTCCTTCAGAGAAATTATTTAAAATAAATTAAAGTGGTAATATTATGCAAAAAGGATCAAAGATCGTTGGCGAGGGACTTCAAAGTTCATATTGAATCCATGGCAAAGCCCTTCATACCTTTTGCCTTTAAGAAATTTTGCAGAAAATGTAATTTAATTAGAAGTTGGTGGATCTGCTAGATCAATATTTCAATTTCCTTCAGAGAAATTATTTAAAATAAATTAAAGTGGTAATATTAAGCAAAAAGGATCAAAGATCGTTGGCGAGAGACTTCAATGTTCATATTGAATCCATGGCAAAGCCCTTCATGCCTTTTGCCTTTAAGAAATTTTGCAGAAAATGTAATTTAATTAGAAGTTGGTGGATCTGCTAGATCACAATTTCAATTTCCTTCAGAGAAATTATTTAAAATAAATTAAAGTGGTAATATTATGCAAAAAGGATCAAAGATCGTTGGCGAGAGACTTCAAAGTTCATATTGAATCCATGGCAAAGCCCTTCATGCCTTTTGCCTTTAAGAAATTTTGCAGAAAATTTAATTTAATTAGAAGTTGGTGGATCTGCTAGATCACAATTTCAATTTCCTTCAGAGAAATTATTTAAAATAAATTAAAGTGGTAATATTAAGCAAAAAGGATCAAAGATCGTTGGCGAGAGACTTCAAAGTTCATATTGAATCCATGGCAAAGCCCTTCATGCCTTTTGCCTTTAAGAAATTTTGCAGAAACTGTAATTTAATTAGAAGTTGGTGGATCTGCTAGATCAATATTTCAATTTCCTTCAGAGAAATTATTTAAAATAAATTAAAGTCGTAATATTAAGCAAAAAGGATCAAAGATCGTTGGCGAGAGACTTCAAAGTTCATATTGATGGCAAAGCCCTTCATGCCTTTTGCCTTTAAGAAATTTTGCAGATCACAATTTCAATTTCCTTCAGAGAAATTATTTAAAATAAATTAAAGTGGTAATATTAAGCAAAAAGGATCAAAGATCGTTGGCGAGAGACTTCAAAGTTCATATTGAATCCATGGCAAAGCCCTTCATGCCTTTTGCCTTTAAGAAATTTTGCAGAAACTGTAATTTAATTAGAAGTTGGTGGATCTGCTAGATCAATATTTCAATTTCCTTCAGAGAAATTATTTAAAATAAATTAAAGTCGTAATATTAAGCAAAAAGGATCAAAGATCGTTGGCGAGAGACTTCAAAGTTCATATTGAATCCATGGCAAAGCCCTTCATGCCTTTTGCCTTTAAGAAATTTTGCAGAAAATGTAATTTAATTAGAAGTTGGTGGATCTGCTAGATCACAATTTCAATTTCCTTCAGAGAAATTATTTAAAATAAATTAAAGTCGTAATACTAAGCAAAAAGGATCAAAGATCGTTGGCGAGAGACTTCAAAGTTCATATTGAATCCATGGCAAAGCCCTTCATGCCTTTTGCCTTTAAGAAATTTTGCAGAAACTGTAATTTAATTAGAAGTTGGTGGATCTGCTAGATCAATATTTCAATTTCCTTCAGAGAAATTATTTAAAATAAATTAAAGTCGTAATATTAAGCAAAAAGGATCAAAGATCGTTGGCGAGAGACTTCAAAGTTCATATTGAATCCATGGCAAAGCCCTTCATGCCTTTTGCCTTTAAGAAATTTTGCAGAAAATGTAATTTAATTAGAAGTTGGTGGATCTGCTAGTTCAATATTTCAAGTTCCTTCAGAGAAATTATTTAAAATAAATTAAAGTGGTAATATTAAGCAAAAAGGATCAAAGATCGTTGGCGAGAGACTTCAAAGTTCATATTGAATCCATGGCAAAGCCCTTCATGCCTTTTGCCTTTAAGAAATTTTGCAGAAAATGTAATTTAATTAGAAGTTGGTGGATCTGCTAGTCCACAATTTCAATTTCCTTCAGAGAAATTATTTACAATAAATTAAAGTGGTAATATTATGCAAAAAGGATCAAAGATCTTTGGCGAGAGACTTCAAAGTTCATATTGAATCCATGGCAAAGCCCTTCATGCCTTTTGCCTTTAAGAAATTTTGCAGAAAATGTAATTTAATTAGAAGTTGGTGGATCTGCTAGATCACAATTTCAATTTCCTTCAGAGAAATTATTTAAAATAAATTAAAGTGGTAATATTAAGCAAAAAGGATCAAAGATCGTTGGCGAGAGACTTCAAAGTTCATATTGAATCCATGGCAAAGCCCTTCATGCCTTTTGCCTTTAAGAAATTTTGCAGAAAATGTAATTTAATTAGAAGTTGGTGGATCTGCTAGTTCAATATTTCAATTTCCTTCAGAGAAATTATTTAAAATAAATTAAAGTGGTAATATTAAGCAAAAAGGATCAAAGATCGTTGGCGAGAGACTTCAAAGTTCATATTGAATCCATGGCAAAGCCCTTCATGCCTTTTGCCTTTAAGAAATTTTGCAGAAAATGTAATTTAATTAGAAGTTGGTGGATCTGCTAGATCAATATTTCAATTTCCTTCAGAGAAATTATTTAAAATAAATTAAAGTGGTAATATTAAGCAAAAAGGATCAAAGATCGTTGGCGAGAGACTTCAAAGTTCATATTGAATTGGCGAGAGACTTCAAAGTTCATATTGAATCCATGGCAAAGCCCTTCATGCCTTTTGCCTTTAAGAAATTTTGCAGAAAATGTAATTTAATTAGAAGTTGGTGGATCTGCTAGTTCAATATTTCAATTTCCTTCAGAGAAATTATTTAAAATAAATTAAAGTGGTAATATTAACCAAAAAGGATCAAAGATCGTTGGCGAGAGACTTCAAAGTTCATATTGAATCCATGGCAAAGCCCTTCATGCCTTTTGCCTTTAAGAAATTTTGCAGAAAATGTAATTTAATTAGAAGTTGGTGGATCTGCTAGATCACAATTTCAATTTCCTTCAGAGAAATTATTTAAAATAAATTAAAGTCGTAATATTAAGCAAAAAGGATCAAAGGTCGTTGGCGAGAGACTTCAAAGTTCATATTGAATCCATAGCAAAGCCCTTCATGCCTTTTGCCTTTAAGAAATTTTGCAGAAAATGTAATTTAATTAGAAGTTGGTGGATCTGCTAGATCACAATTTCAATTTCCTTCAGAGAAATTATTTAAAATAAATTAAAGTCGTAATATTAAGCAAAAAGGATCAAAGATCGTTGGCGAGAGACTTCAAAGTTCATATTGAATCCATGGCAAAGCCCTTCATGCCTTTTGCCTTTAAGAAATTTTGCAGAAAATGTAATTTAATTAGAAGTTGGTGGATCTGCTAGATCACAATTTCAATTTCCTTCAGAGAAATTATTTAAAATAAATTAGAGTCGTAATATTAAGCAAAAAGGATCAAAGATCGTTGGCGAGAGACTTCAAAGTTCATATTGAATCCATGGCAAAGCCCTTCATGCCTTTTGCCTTTAAGAAATTTTGCAGAAAATGTAATTTAATTAGAAGTTGGTTGATCTGCTAGATCAATATTTCAATTTCCTTCAGAGAAATTATTTAAAATAAATTAAAGTGGTAATATTAAGCAAAAAGGATCAAAGATCGTTGGCGAGAGACTTCAAAGTTCATATTGAATCCATGGCAAAGCCCTTCATGCCTTTTGCCTTTAAGAAATTTTGCAGAAAATGTAATTTAATTAGAAGTTGATGGATCTGCTAGATCACAATTTCAATTTCCTTCAGAGAAACAATTTAAAATAAATTAAAGTGGTAATATTAAGCAAAAAGGATCAAAGATCGTTGGCGAGAGACTTCAAAGTTCACATTGAATCCATGGCAAAGCCCTTCATGCCTTTTGCCTTTAAGAAATTTTGCAGAAAATGTAATTTAATTAGAAGTTGGTGGATCTGCTAGATCACAATTTCAATTTCCTTCAGAGAAATTATTTAAAATAAATTAAAGTCGTAATATTAAGCAAAAAGGATCAAAGGTCGTTGGCGAGAGACTTCAAAGTTCATATTGAATCCATGGCAAAGCCCTTCATGCCTTTTGCCTTTAAGAAATTTTGCAGAAAATGTAATTTAATTAGAAGTTGGTGGATCTGCTAGATCACAATTTCAATTTCCTTCAGAGAAATTATTTAAAATAAATTAAAGTCGTAATATTAAGCAAAAAGGATCAAAGATCGTTGGCGAGAGACTTCAAAGTTCATATTGAATCCATGGCAAAGCCCTTCATGCCTTTTGCCTTTAAGAAATTTTGCAGAAAATGTAATTTAATTAGAAGTTGGTGGATCTGCTAGATCACAATTTCAATTTCCTTCAGAGAAATTATTTAAAATAAATTAGAGTCGTAATATTAAGCAAAAAGGATCAAAGATCGTTGGCGAGGGACTTCAAAGTTCATATTGAATCCATGGCAAAGCCCTTCATGCCTTTTGCCTTTAAGAAATTTTGCAGATAATGTAATTTAATTAGAAGTTGGTGGATCTGCTAGTCCACAATTTCAATTTCCTTCAGAGAAATTATTTAAAATAAATTAAAGTGGTAATATTAAGCAAAAAGGATCAAAGATCGTTGGCGAGGGACTTCAAAGTTCATATTGAATCCTTGGCAAAGCCCTTCATGCCTTTTGCCTTTAAGAAATTTTGCAGAAAATGTAATTTAATTAGAAGTTGGTGGATCTGCTAGTTCAATATTTCAAGTTCCTTCAGAGAAATTATTTAAAATAAATTAAAGTGGTAATATTAAGCAAAAAGGATCAAAGATCGTTGGCGAGAGACTTCAAAGTTCATATTGAATCCATGGCAAAGCCCTTCATGCCTTTTGCCTTTAAGAAATTTTGCAGAAAATGTAATTTAATTAGAAGTTGGTGGATCTGCTAGTCCACAATTTCAATTTCCTTCAGAGAAATTATTTACAATAAATTAAAGTGGTAATATTATGCAAAAAGGATCAAAGATCGTTGGCGAGAGACTTCAAAGTTCATATTGAATCCATGGCAAAGCCCTTCATGCCTTTTGCCTTTAAGAAATTTTGCAGAAAATGTAATTTAATTAGAAGTTGGTGGATCTGCTAGATCACAATTTCAATTTCCTTCAGAGAAATTATTTAAAATAAATTAAAGTGGTAATATTAAGCAAAAAGGATCAAAGATCGTTGGCGAGAGACTTCAAAGTTCATATTGAATCCATGGCAAAGCCCTTCATGCCTTTTGCCTTTAAGAAATTTTGCAGAAAATGTAATTTAATTAGAAGTTGGTGGATCTGCTAGTTCAATATTTCAATTTCCTTCAGAGAAATTATTTAAAATAAATTAAAGTGGTAATATTAAGCAAAAAGGATCAAAGATCGTTGGCGAGAGACTTCAAAGTTCATATTGAATCCATGGCAAAGCCCTTCATGCCTTTTGCCTTTAAGAAATTTTGCAGAAAATGTAATTTAATTAGAAGTTGGTGGATCTGCTAGATCAATATTTCAATTTCCTTCAGAGAAATTATTTAAAATAAATTAAAGTGGTAATATTAAGCAAAAAGGATCAAAGATCGTTGGCGAGAGACTTCAAAGTTCATATTGAATCCATGGCAAAGCCCTTCATGCCTTTTGCCTTTAAGAAATTTTGCAGAAAATGTAATTTAATTAGAAGTTGGTGGATCTGCTAGTTCAATATTTCAATTTCCTTCAGAGAAATTATTTAAAATAAATTAAAGTGGTAATATTAACCAAAAAGGATCAAAGATCGTTGGCGAGAGACTTCAAAGTTCATATTGAATCCATGGCAAAGCCCTTCATGCCTTTTGCCTTTAAGAAATTTTGCAGAAAATGTAATTTAATTAGAAGTTGGTGGATCTGCTAGATCACAATTTCAATTTCCTTCAGAGAAATTATTTAAAATAAATTAAAGTCGTAATATTAAGCAAAAAGGATCAAAGATCGTTGGCGAGAGACTTCAAAGTTCATATTGAATCCATGGCAAAGCCCTTCATGCCTTTTGCCTTTAAGAAATTTTGCAGAAAATGTAATTTAATTAGAAGTTGGTGGATCTGCTAGATCACAATTTCAATTTCCTTCAGAGAAATTATTTAAAATAAATTAGAGTCGTAATATTAAGCAAAAAGGATCAAAGATCGTTGGCGAGAGACTTCAAAGTTCATATTGAATCCATGGCAAAGCCCTTCATGCCTTTTGCCTTTAAGAAATTTTGCAGAAAATGTAATTTAATTAGAAGTTGGTTGATCTGCTAGATCAATATTTCAATTTCCTTCAGAGAAATTATTTAAAATAAATTAAAGTGGTAATATTAAGCAAAAAGGATCAAAGATCGTTGGCGAGAGACTTCAAAGTTCATATTGAATCCATGGCAAAGCCCTTCATGCCTTTTGCCTTTAAGAAATTTTGCAGAAAATGTAATTTAATTAGAAGTTGATGGATCTGCTAGATCACAATTTCAATTTCCTTCAGAGAAACAATTTAAAATAAATTAAAGTGGTAATATTAAGCAAAAAGGATCAAAGATCGTTGGCGAGAGACTTCAAAGTTCACATTGAATCCATGGCAAAGCCCTTCATGCCTTTTGCCTTTAAGAAATTTTGCAGAAAATGTAATTTAATTAGAAGTTGGTGGTTCTGCTAGATCACAATTTCAATTTCCTTCAGAGAAATTATTTAAAATAAATTAAAGTGGTAATATTATGCAAAAAGGATCAAAGATCGTTGGCGAGAGACTTCAAAGTTCATATTGAATCCATGGCAAAGCCCTTCATGCCTTTTGCCTTTAAGAAATTTTGCAGAAAATGTAATTTAATTAGAAGTTGGTGGTTCTGCTAGATCACAATTTCAATTTCCTTCAGAGAAATTATTTAAAATAAATTAAAGTCGTAATATTAAGCAAAAAGGATCAAAGATCGTTGGCGAGAGACTTCAATGTTCATATTGAATCCATGGCAAAGCCCTTCATGCCTTTTGCCTTTAAGAAATTTTGCAGAAAATTTAATTTAATTAGAAGTTGGTGGATCTGCCAGATCACAATTTCAATTTCCTTCAGAGAAATTATTTAAAATAAATTAAAGTGGTAATATTATTATGCAAAAAGGATCAAAGATCGTTGGCGAGAGACTTCAAAGTTCATATTGAATCCATGGCAAAGCCCTTCATGCCTTTTGCCTTTAAGAAATTTTGCAGAAAATGTAATTTAATTAGAAGTTGGTGGATCTGCTAGATCACAATTTCAATTTCCTTCAGAGAAATTATTTAAAATAAATTAAAGTGGTAATATTAAGCAAAAAGGATCAAAGATCGTTGGCGAGAGACTTCAAAGTTCATATTGAATCCATGGCAAAGCCCTTCATGCCTTTTGCCTTTAAGAAATTTTGCAGAAAATGTAATTTAATTAGAAGTTGGTGGTTCTGCTAGTTCAATATTTCAATTTCCTTCAGAGAAATTATTTAAAATAAATTAAAGTGGTAATATTATGCAAAAAGGATCAAAGATCGTTGGCGAGGGACTTCAAAGTTCATATTGAATCCATGGCAAAGCCCTTCATGCCTTTTGCCTTTAAGAAATTTTGCAGAAAATGTAATTTAATTAGAAGTTGGTGGATCTGCTAGTTCAATATTTCAAGTTCCTTCAGAGAAATTATTTAAAATAAATTAAAGTGGTAATATTATGCAAAAAGGATCAAAGATCGTTGGCGAAAGACTTCAAAGTTCATATTGAATCCATGGCAAAGCCCTTCATGCCTTTTGCCTTTAAGAAATTTTGCAGAAAATGTAATTTAATTAGAAGTTGGTGGATCTGCTAGTCCACAATTTCAATTTCCTTCAGAGAAATTATTTACAATAAATTAAAGTGGTAATATTATGCAAAAAGGATCAAAGATCGTTGGCGAGAGACTTCAAAGTTCATATTGAATCCATGGCAAAGCCCTTCATGCCTTTTGCCTTTAAGAAATTTTGCAGAAAATGTAATTTAATTAGAAGTTGGTGGATCTGCTAGATCACAATTTCAATTTCCTTCAGAGAAATTATTTAAAATAAATTAAAGTGGTAATATTAAGCAAAAAGGATCAAAGATCGTTGGCGAGAGACTTCAAAGTTCATATTGAATCCATGGCAAAGCCCTTCATGCCTTTTGCCTTTAAGAAATTTTGCAGAAAATGTAATTTAATTAGAAGTTGGTGGATCTGCTAGTTCAATATTTCAATTTCCTTCAGAGAAATTATTTAAAATAAATTAAAGTGGTAATATTAAGCAAAAAGGATCAAAGGTCGTTGGCGAGAGACTTCAATGTTCATATTGAATCCATGGCAAAGCCCTTCATGCCTTTTGCCTTTAAGAAATTTTGCAGAAAATGTAATTTAATTAGAAGTTGGTGGATCTGCTAGATCACAATTTCAATTTCCTTCAGAGAAATTATTTAAAATAAATTAAAGTCGTAATATTAAGCAAAAAGGATCAAAGATCGTTGGCGAGAGACTTCAAAGTTCATATTGAATCCATGGCAAAGCCCTTCATGCCTTTTGCCTTTAAGAAATTTTGCAGAAAATGTAATTTAATTAGAAGTTGGTGGATCTGCTAGATCACAATTTCAATTTCCTTCAGAGAAATTATTTAAAACAAATTAAAGTCGTAATATTAAGCAAAAAGGATCAAAGATCGTTGGCGAGAGACTTCAAAGTTCATATTGAATCCATGGCAAAGCCCTTCATGCCTTTTGCCTTTAAGAAATTTTGCAGAAAATGTAATTTAATTAGAAGTTGGTGGATCTGCTAGATCACAATTTCAATTTCCTTCAGAGAAATTATTTAAAATAAATTAAAGTCGTAATATTAAGCAAAAAGGATCAAAGATCGTTGGCGAGAGACTTCAAAGTTCATATTGAATCCATGGCAAAGCCCTTCATGCCTTTTGCCTTTAAGAAATTTTGCAGAAAATGTAATTTAATTAGAAGTTGGTGGATCTGCTAGTTCAATATTTCAAGTTCCTTCAGAGAAATTATTTAAAATAAATTAAAGTGGTAATATTATGCAAAAAGGATCAAAGATCGTTGGCGAAAGACTTCAAAGTTCATATTGAATCCATGGCAAAGCCCTTCATGCCTTTTGCCTTTAAGAAATTTTGCAGAAAATGTAATTTAATTAGAAGTTGGTGGATCTGCTAGTCCACAATTTCAATTTCCTTCAGAGAAATTATTTACAATAAATTAAAGTGGTAATATTATGCAAAAAGGATCAAAGATCGTTGGCGAGAGACTTCAAAGTTCATATTGAATCCATGGCAAAGCCCTTCATGCCTTTTGCCTTTAAGAAATTTTGCAGAAAATGTAATTTAATTAGAAGTTGGTGGATCTGCTAGATCACAATTTCAATTTCCTTCAGAGAAATTATTTAAAATAAATTAAAGTGGTAATATTAAGCAAAAAGGATCAAAGATCGTTGGCGAGAGACTTCAAAGTTCATATTGAATCCATGGCAAAGCCCTTCATGCCTTTTGCCTTTAAGAAATTTTGCAGAAAATGTAATTTAATTAGAAGTTGGTGGATCTGCTAGTTCAATATTTCAATTTCCTTCAGAGAAATTATTTAAAATAAATTAAAGTGGTAATATTAAGCAAAAAGGATCAAAGGTCGTTGGCGAGAGACTTCAATGTTCATATTGAATCCATGGCAAAGCCCTTCATGCCTTTTGCCTTTAAGAAATTTTGCAGAAAATGTAATTTAATTAGAAGTTGGTGGATCTGCTAGATCACAATTTCAATCAGAAAATGTAATTTAATTAGAAGTTGGTGGATTGCTAGTTCAATATTTCAATTTCCTTCAGAGAAATTATTTAAAATAAATTAAAGTGGTAATATTAAGCAAAAAGGATCAAAGGTCGTTGGCGAGAGACTTCAATGTTCATATTGAATCCATGGCAAAGCCCTTCATGCCTTTTGCCTTTAAGAAATTTTGCAGAAAATGTAATTTAATTAAAGTTGGTGGATCTGCTAGATCACAATTTCAATTTCCTTCAGAGAAATTATTTAAAATAAATTAAAGTGGTAATATTAAGCAAAAAGGATCAAAGATCGTTGGCGAGAGACTTCAAAGTTCATATTGAATCCATGGCAAAGCCCTTCATGCCTTTTGCCTTTAAGAAATTTTGCAGAAAATGTAATTTAATTAGAAGTTGGTGGATCTGCTAGATCACAATTTCAATTTCCTTCAGAGAAATTATTTAAAATAAATTAAAGTCGTAATATTAAGCAAAAAGGATCAAAGATCGTTGGCGAGAGACTTCAAAGTTCATATTGAATCCATGGCAAAGCCCTTCATGCCTTTTGCCTTTAAGAAATTTTGCAGAAAATGTAATTTAATTAGAAGTTGGTGGATCTGCTAGATCACAATTTCAATTTCCTTCAGAGAAATTATTTAAAATAAATTAAAGTCGTAATATTAAGCAAAAAGGATCAAAGATCGTTGGCGAGAGACTTCAAAGTTCATATTGAATCCATGGCAAAGCCCTTCATGCCTTTTGCCTTTAAGAAATTTTGCAGAAAATGTAATTTAATTAGAAGTTGGTTGATCTGCTAGATCAATATTTCAATTTCCTTCAGAGAAATTATTTAAAATAAATTAAAGTGGTAATATTAAGCAAAAAGGATCAAAGATCGTTGGCGAGAGACTTCAAAGTTCATATTGAATCCATGGCAAAGCCCTTCATGCCTTTTGCCTTTAAGAAATTTTGCAGAAAATGTAATTTAATTAGAAGTTGGTGGATCTGCTAGATCAATATTTCAATTTCCTTCAGAGAAACTATTTAAAATAAATTAAAGTGGTAATATTATGCAAAAAGGATCAAAGATCGTTGGCGAGGGACTTCAAAGTTCATATTGAATCCATGGCAAAGCCCTTCATACCTTTTGCCTTTAAGAAATTTTGCAGAAAATGTAATTTAATTAGAAGTTGGTGGATCTGCTAGATCACAATTTCAATTTCCTTCAGAGAAATTATTTAAAATAAATTAAAGTGGTAATATTAAGCAAAAAGGATCAAAGATCGTTGGCGAGAGACTTCAAAGTTCACATTGAATCCATGGCAAAGCCCTTCATGCCTTTTGCCTTTAAGAAATTTTGCAGAAAATGTAATTTAATTAGAAGTTGGTGGTTCTGCTAGATCACAATTTCAATTTCCTTCAGAGAAATTATTTAAAATAAATTAAAGTGGTAATATTATGCAAAAAGGATCAAAGATCGTTGGCGAGAGACTTCAAAGTTCATATTGAATCCATGGCAAAGCCCTTCATGCCTTTTGCCTTTAAGAAATTTTGCAGAAAATGTAATTTAATTAGAAGTTGGTGGTTCTGCTAGATCACAATTTCAATTTCCTTCAGAGAAATTATTTAAAATAAATTAAAGTCGTAATATTAAGCAAAAAGGATCAAAGATCGTTGGCGAGAGACTTCAATGTTCATATTGAATCCATGGCAAAGCCCTTCATGCCTTTTGCCTTTAAGAAATTTTGCAGAAAATTTAATTTAATTAGAAGTTGGTGGATCTGCCAGATCACAATTTCAATTTCCTTCAGAGAAATTATTTAAAATAAATTAAAGTGGTAATATTATGCAAAAAGGATCAAAGATCGTTGGCGAGAGACTTCAAAGTTCATATTGAATCCATGGCAAAGCCCTTCATGCCTTTTGCCTTTAAGAAATTTTGCAGAAAATGTAATTTAATTAGAAGTTGGTGGATCTGCTAGATCACAATTTCAATTTCCTTCAGAGAAATTATTTAAAATAAATTAAAGTGGTAATATTAAGCAAAAAGGATCAAAGATCGTTGGCGAGAGACTTCAAAGTTCATATTGAATCCATGGCAAAGCCCTTCATGCCTTTTGCCTTTAAGAAATTTTGCAGAAAATGTAATTTAATTAGAAGTTGGTGGTTCTGCTAGTTCAATATTTCAATTTCCTTCAGAGAAATTATTTAAAATAAATTAAAGTGGTAATATTATGCAAAAAGGATCAAAGATCGTTGGCGAGGGACTTCAAAGTTCATATTGAATCCATGGCAAAGCCCTTCATGCCTTTTGCCTTTAAGAAATTTTGCAGAAAATGTAATTTAATTAGAAGTTGGTGGATCTGCTAGTTCAATATTTCAAGTTCCTTCAGAGAAATTATTTAAAATAAATTAAAGTGGTAATATTATGCAAAAAGGATCAAAGATCGTTGGCGAAAGACTTCAAAGTTCATATTGAATCCATGGCAAAGCCCTTCATGCCTTTTGCCTTTAAGAAATTTTGCAGAAAATGTAATTTAATTAGAAGTTGGTGGATCTGCTAGTCCACAATTTCAATTTCCTTCAGAGAAATTATTTACAATAAATTAAAGTGGTAATATTATGCAAAAAGGATCAAAGATCGTTGGCGAGAGACTTCAAAGTTCATATTGAATCCATGGCAAAGCCCTTCATGCCTTTTGCCTTTAAGAAATTTTGCAGAAAATGTAATTTAATTAGAAGTTGGTGGATCTGCTAGATCACAATTTCAATTTCCTTCAGAGAAATTATTTAAAATAAATTAAAGTGGTAATATTAAGCAAAAAGGATCAAAGATCGTTGGCGAGAGACTTCAAAGTTCATATTGAATCCATGGCAAAGCCCTTCATGCCTTTTGCCTTTAAGAAATTTTGCAGAAAATGTAATTTAATTAGAAGTTGGTGGATCTGCTAGTTCAATATTTCAATTTCCTTCAGAGAAATTATTTAAAATAAATTAAAGTGGTAATATTAAGCAAAAAGGATCAAAGGTCGTTGGCGAGAGACTTCAATGTTCATATTGAATCCATGGCAAAGCCCTTCATGCCTTTTGCCTTTAAGAAATTTTGCAGAAAATGTAATTTAATTAGAAGTTGGTGGATCTGCTAGATCACAATTTCAATTTCCTTCAGAGAAATTATTTAAAATAAATTAAAGTCGTAATATTAAGCAAAAAGGATCAAAGATCGTTGGCGAGAGACTTCAAAGTTCATATTGAATCCATGGCAAAGCCCTTCATGCCTTTTGCCTTTAAGAAATTTTGCAGAAAATGTAATTTAATTAGAAGTTGGTGGATCTGCTAGATCACAATTTCAATTTCCTTCAGAGAAATTATTTAAAACAAATTAAAGTCGTAATATTAAGCAAAAAGGATCAAAGATCGTTGGCGAGAGACTTCAAAGTTCATATTGAATCCATGGCAAAGCCCTTCATGCCTTTTGCCTTTAAGAAATTTTGCAGAAAATGTAATTTAATTAGAAGTTGGTGGATCTGCTAGATCACAATTTCAATTTCCTTCAGAGAAATTATTTAAAATAAATTAAAGTCGTAATATTAAGCAAAAAGGATCAAAGATCGTTGGCGAGAGACTTCAAAGTTCATATTGAATCCATGGCAAAGCCCTTCATGCCTTTTGCCTTTAAGAAATTTTGCAGAAAATGTAATTTAATTAGAAGTTGGTGGATCTGCTAGTTCAATATTTCAAGTTCCTTCAGAGAAATTATTTAAAATAAATTAAAGTGGTAATATTATGCAAAAAGGATCAAAGATCGTTGGCGAAAGACTTCAAAGTTCATATTGAATCCATGGCAAAGCCCTTCATGCCTTTTGCCTTTAAGAAATTTTGCAGAAAATGTAATTTAATTAGAAGTTGGTGGATCTGCTAGTTCAATATTTCAAGTTCCTTCAGAGAAATTATTTAAAATAAATTAAAGTGGTAATATTATGCAAAAAGGATCAAAGATCGTTGGCGAGAGACTTCAAAGTTCATATTGAATCCATGGCAAAGCCCTTCATGCCTTTTGCCTTTAAGAAATTTTGCAGAAAATGTAATTTAATTAGAAGTTGGTGGATCTGCTAGATCACAATTTCAATTTCCTTCAGAGAAATTATTTAAAATAAATTAAAGTGGTAATATTAAGCAAAAAGGATCAAAGATCGTTGGCGAGAGACTTCAAAGTTCATATTGAATCCATGGCAAAGCCCTTCATGCCTTTTGCCTTTAAGAAATTTTGCAGAAAATGTAATTTAATTAGAAGTTGGTGGATCTGCTAGTTCAATATTTCAATTTCCTTCAGAGAAATTATTTAAAATAAATTAAAGTGGTAATATTAAGCAAAAAGGATCAAAGGTCGTTGGCGAGAGACTTCAATGTTCATATTGAATCCATGGCAAAGCCCTTCATGCCTTTTGCCTTTAAGAAATTTTGCAGAAAATGTAATTTAATTAGAAGTTGGTGGATCTGCTAGATCACAATTTCAATTTCCTTCAGAGAAATTATTTAAAATAAATTAAAGTGGTAATATTAAGCAAAAAGGATCAAAGATCGTTGGCGAGAGACTTCAAAGTTCATATTGAATCCATGGCAAAGCCCTTCATGCCTTTTGCCTTTAAGAAATTTTGCAGAAAATGTAATTTAATTAGAAGTTGGTGGATCTGCTAGATCACAATTTCAATTTCCTTCAGAGAAATTATTTAAAACAAATTAAAGTCGTAATATTAAGCAAAAAGGATCAAAGATCGTTGGCGAGAGACTTCAAAGTTCATATTGAATCCATGGCAAAGCCCTTCATGCCTTTTGCCTTTAAGAAATTTTGCAGAAAATGTAATTTAATTAGAAGTTGGTGGATCTGCTAGATCACAATTTCAATTTCCTTCAGAGAAATTATTTAAAATAAATTAAAGTCGTAATATTAAGCAAAAAGGATCAAAGATCGTTGGCGAGAGACTTCAAAGTTCATATTGAATCCATGGCAAAGCCCTTCATGCCTTTTGCCTTTAAGAAATTTTGCAGAAAATGTAATTTAATTAGAAGTTGGTTGATCTGCTAGATCAATATTTCAATTTCCTTCAGAGAAATTATTTAAAATAAATTAAAGTGGTAATATTAAGCAAAAAGGATCAAAGATCGTTGGCGAGAGACTTCAAAGTTCATATTGAATCCATGGCAAAGCCCTTCATGCCTTTTGCCTTTAAGAAATTTTGCAGAAAATGTAATTTAATTAGAAGTTGGTGGATCTGCTAGATCAATATTTCAATTTCCTTCAGAGAAATTATTTAAAATAAATTAAAGTGGTAATATTATGCAAAAAGGATCAAAGATCGTTGGCGAGGGACTTCAAAGTTCATATTGAATCCATGGCAAAGCCCTTCATACCTTTTGCCTTTAAGAAATTTTGCAGAAAATGTAATTTAATTAGAAGTTGGTGGATCTGCTAGATCACAATTTCAATTTCCTTCAGAGAAATTATTTAAAATAAATTAAAGTGGTAATATTAAGCAAAAAGGATCAAAGATCGTTGGCGAGAGACTTCAAAGTTCATATTGAATCCATGGCAAAGCCCTTCATGCCTTTTGCGTTTAAGAAATTTTGCAGAAAATGTAATTTAATTAGAAGTTGGTGGATCTGCTAGATCACAATTTCAATTTCCTTCAGAGAAATTATTTAAAATAAATTAAAGTCGTAATATTAAGCAAAAAGGATCAAAGATCGTTGGCGAGAGACTTCAAAGTTCATATTGAATCCATGGCAAAGCCCTTCATGCCTTTTGCCTTTAAGAAATTTTGCAGAAAATGTAATTTAATTAGAAGTTGATGGATATGCTAGATCACAATTTCAATTTCCTTCAGAGAAATAATTTAAAATAAATTAAAGTGGTAATATTAAGCAAAAAGGATCAAAGATCGTTGGCGAGAGACTTCAAAGTTCATATTGAATCCATGGCAAAGCCCTTCATGCCTTTTGCCTTTAAGAAATTTTGCAGAAAATTTAATTTAATTAGACGTTGGTGGATCTGCCAGATCACTATTCCAATTTCCTTCAGAGAAATTATTTAAAATAAATTAAAGTGGTAATATTATGCAAAAAGGATCAAAGATCGTTGGCGAGGGACTTCAAAGTTCATATTGAATCCATGGCAAAGCCCTTCATGCCTTTTGCCTTTAAGAAATTTTGCAGAAAATGTAATTTAATTAGAAGTTGGTGGATCTGCTAGATCACAATTTCAATTTCCTTCAGAGAAATTATTTAAAATAAATTAAAGTGGTAATATTATGCAAAAAGGATCAAAGATCGTTGGCGAGAGACTTCAAAGTTCATATTGAATCCATGGCAAAGCCCTTCATGCCTTTTGCCTTTAAGAAATTTTGCAGAAAATGTAATTTAATTAGAAGTTGGTGGATCTGCTAGATCACAATTTCAATTTCCTTCAGAGAAATTATTTAAAATAAATTAAAGTGGTAATATTATGCAAAAAGGATCAAAGATCGTTGGCGAGAGACTTCAATGTTCATATTGAATCCATGGCAAAGCCCATATTGAATCCATGGCAAAGCCCTTCATTCCTTTGGCCTTTAAGAAATTTTGCAGAAAATGTAATTTAATTAGAAGTTGGTGGATCTGCTAGATCACAATTTCAATTTCCTTCAGAGAAATTATTTAAAATAAATTAAAGTGGTAATATTATGCAAAAAGGATCAAAGATCGTTGGCGAGAGACTTCAAAGTTCATATTGAATCCATGGCAAAGCCCTTCATGCCTTTTGCCTTTAAGAAATTTTGCAGAAAATGTAATTTAATTATAAGTTGGTGGATCTGCTAGTTCAATATTTCAATTTCCTTCAGAGAAATTATTTAAAATAAATTAAAGTCGTAATATTAAGCAAAAAGATCGTTGGCGAGGGACTTCAAAGTTCATATTGAATCCATGGCAAAGCCCTTCATGCCTTTTGCCTTTAAGAAATTTTGCAGAAAATGTAATTTAATTAGAAGTTGGTTGATCTGCTAGTTCAATATTTCAATTTCCTTCAGAGAAATTATTTAAAATAAATTAAAGTGGTAATATTAAGCAAAAAGGATCAAAGATCGTTGGCGAGAGACTTCAAAGTTCATATTGAATCCATGGCAAAGCCCTTCATGCCTTTTGCCTTTAAGAAATTTTGCAGAAAATGTAATTTAATTAGAGGTTGATGGATCTGCTAGATCACAATTTCAATTTCCTTCAGAGAAATTATTTAAAATAAATTAAAGTCGTAATATTAAGCAAAAAGGATCAAAGATCGTTGGCGAGAGACTTCAAAGTTCATATTGAATCCATGGCAAAGCCCTTCATGCCTTTTGCCTTTAAGAAATTTTGCAGAAAATGTAATTTAATTAGAAGTTGGTGGATCTGCTAGATCACAATTTCAATTTCCTTCAGAGAAATTATTTAAAATAAATTAAAGTCGTAATACTAAGCAAAAAGGATCAAAGATCGTTGGCGAGAGACTTCAAAGTTCATATTGAATCCATGGCAAAGCCCTTCATGCCTTTTGCCTTTAAGAAATTTTGCAGAAACTGTAATTTAATGAATCCATGGCAAAGCCCTTCATGCCTTTTGCCTTTAAGAAATTTTGCAGAAACTGTAATTTAATTAGAAGTTGGTGGATCTGCTAGATCAATATTTCAATTTCCTTCAGAGAAATTATTTAAAATAAATTAAAGTCGTAATATTAAGCAAAAAGGATCAAAGATCGTTGGCGAGGGACTTCAAAGTTCATATTGAATCCATGGCAAAGCCCTTCATGCCTTTTGCCTTTAAGAAATTTTGCAGATAATGTAATTTAATTAGAAGTTGGTGGATCTGCTAGTCCACAATTTCAATTTCCTTCAGAGAAATTATTTAAAATAAATTAAAGTGGTAATATTATGCAAAAAGGATCAAAGATCGTTGGCGAGAGACTTCAAAGTTCATATTGAATCCATGGCAAAGCCCTTCATGCCTTTTGCCTTTAAGAAATTTTGCAGAAAATGTAATTTAATTAGAAGTTGGTGGATCTGCTAGATCACAATTTCAATTTCCTTCAGAGAAATTATTTAAAATAAATTAAAGTGGTAATATTAAGCAAAAAGGATCAAAGATCGTTGGCGAGAGACTTCAAAGTTCATATTGAATCCATGGCAAAGCCCTTCATGCCTTTTGCCTTTAAGAAATTTTGCAGAAAATGTAATTTAATTAGAAGTTGGTGGATCTGCTAGTTCAATTTTTCAATTTCCTTCAGAGAAATTATTTAAAATAAATTAAAGTGGTAATATTAAGCAAAAAGGATCAAAGATCGTTGGCGAGGGACTTCAAAGTTCATATTGAATCCATGGCAAAGCCCTTCATGCCTTTTGCCTTTAAGAAATTTTGCAGAAAATGTAATTTAATTAGAAGTTGGTTGATCTGCTAGATCACAATTTCAATTTCCTTCAGAGAAATTATTTAAAATAAATTAAAGTGGTAATATTAAGCAAAAAGGATCAAAGATCGTTGGCGAGAGACTTCAAAGTTCATATTGAATCCATGGCAAAGCCCTTCATGCCTTTTGCCTTTAAGAAATTTTGCAGAAAATGTAATTTAATTAGAAGTTGGTGGATCTGCTAGATCACAATTTCAATTTCCTTCAGAGAAATTATTTAAAATAAATTAAAGTGGTAATATTAAGCAAAAAGGATCAAAGATCGTTGGCGAGAGACTTCAAAGTTCATATTGAATCCATGGCAAAGCCCTTCATGCCTTTTGCCTTTAAGAAATTTTGCAGAAAATGTAATTTAATTAGAAGTTGGTGGATCTGCTAGATCACAATTTCAATTTCCTTCAGAGAAATTATTTAAAATAAATTAAAGTGGTAATATTATGCAAAAAGGATCAAAGATCGTTGGCGAGAGACTTCAAAGTTCATATTGAATCCATGGCAAAGCCCTTCATGCCTTTTGCCTTTAAGAAATTTTGCAGAAAATGTAATTTAATTAGAAGTTGGTGGATCTGCTAGATCACAATTTCAATTTCCTTCAGAGAAATTATTTAAAATAAATTAAAGTGGTAATATTAAGCAAAAAGGATCAAAGATCGTTGGCGAGAGACTTCAAAGTTCATATTGAATCCATGGCAAAGCCCTTCATGCCTTTTGCCTTTAAGAAATTTTGCAGAAAATGTAATTTAATTAGAAGTTGGTGGATCTGCTAGTTCAATATTTCAATTTCCTTCAGAGAAATTATTTAAAATAAATTAAAGTGGTAATATTAAGCAAAAAGGATCAAAGATCGTTGGCGAGAGACTTCAAAGTTCATATTGAATCCATGGCAAAGCCCTTCATGCCTTTTGCCTTTAAGAAATTTTGCAGAAAATGTAATTTAATTAGAAGTTGGTGGATCTGCTAGATCAATATTTCAATTTCCTTCAGAGAAATTATTTAAAATAAATTAAAGTGGTAATATTAAGCAAAAAGGATCAAAGATCGTTGGCGAGAGACTTCAAAGTTCATATTGAATCCATGGCAAAGCCCTTCATGCCTTTTGCCTTTAAGAAATTTTGCAGAAAATGTAATTTAATTAGAAGTTGGTGGATCTGCTAGTTCAATATTTCAATTTCCTTCAGAGAAATTATTTAAAATAAATTAAAGTGGTAATATTAACCAAAAAGGATCAAAGATCGTTGGCGAGAGACTTCAAAGTTCATATTGAATCCATGGCAAAGCCCTTCATGCCTTTTGCCTTTAAGAAATTTTGCAGAAAATGTAATTTAATTAGAAGTTGGTGGATCTGCTAGATCACAATTTCAATTTCCTTCAGAGAAATTATTTAAAATAAATTAAAGTCGTAATATTAAGCAAAAAGGATCAAAGGTCGTTGGCGAGAGACTTCAAAGTTCATATTGAATCCATGGCAAAGCCCTTCATGCCTTTTGCCTTTAAGAAATTTTGCAGAAAATGTAATTTAATTAGAAGTTGGTGGATCTGCTAGATCACAATTTCAATTTCCTTCAGAGAAATTATTTAAAATAAATTAAAGTCGTAATATTAAGCAAAAAGGATCAAAGATCGTTGGCGAGAGACTTCAAAGTTCATATTGAATCCATGGCAAAGCCCTTCATGCCTTTTGCCTTTAAGAAATTTTGCAGAAAATGTAATTTAATTAGAAGTTGGTGGATCTGCTAGATCACAATTTCAATTTCCTTCAGAGAAATTATTTAAAATAAATTAGAGTCGTAATATTAAGCAAAAAGGATCAAAGATCGTTGGCGAGAGACTTCAAAGTTCATATTGAATCCATGGCAAAGCCCTTCATGCCTTTTGCCTTTAAGAAATTTTGCAGAAAATGTAATTTAATTAGAAGTTGGTTGATCTGCTAGGTCAATATTTCAATTTCCTTCAGAGAAATTATTTAAAATAAATTAAAGTGGTAATATTAAGCAAAAAGGATCAAAGATCGTTGGCGAGAGACTTCAAAGTTCATATTGAATCCATGGCAAAGCCCTTCATGCCTTTTGCCTTTAAGAAATTTTGCAGAAAATGTAATTTAATTAGAAGTTGATGGATCTGCTAGATCACAATTTCAATTTCCTTCAGAGAAACAATTTAAAATAAATTAAAGTGGTAATATTAAGCAAAAAGGATCAAAGATCGTTGGCGAGAGACTTCAAAGTTCACATTGAATCCATGGCAAAGCTCTTCATGCCTTTTGCCTTTAAGAAATTTTGCAGAAAATGTAATTTAATTAGAAGTTGGTGGTTCTGCTAGATCACAATTTCAATTTCCTTCAGAGAAATTATTTAAAATAAATTAAAGTCGTAATATTAAGCAAAAAGGATCAAAGATCGTTGGCGAGAGACTTCAATGTTCATATTGAATCCATGGCAAAGCCCTTCATGCCTTTTGCCTTTAAGAAATTTTGCAGAAAATTTAATTTAATTAGAAGTTGGTGGATCTGCCAGATCACAATTTCAATTTCCTTCAGAGAAATTATTTAAAATAAATTAAAGTGGTAATATTATGCAAAAAGGATCAAAGATCGTTGGCGAGAGACTTCAAAGTTCATATTGAATCCATGGCAAAGCCCTTCATGCCTTTTGCCTTTAAGAAAGTTTTTGCAGAAAATGTAATTTAATTAGAAGTTGGTGGCAAAGCCCTTCATGCCTTTTGCCTTTAAGAAATTTTGCAGAAAATGTAATTTAATTAGAAGTTGGTGGATCTGCTACAATTTCAATTTCCTTCAGAGAAATTATTTAAAATAAATTAAAGTGGTAATATTAAGCAAAAAGGATCAAAGATCGTTGGCGAGAGACTTCAAAGTTCATATTGAATCCATGGCAAAGCCCTTCATGCCTTTTGCCTTTAAGAAATTTTGCAGAAAATGTAATTTAATTAGAAGTTGGTGGTTCTGCTAGTTCAATATTTCAATTTCCTTCAGAGAAATTATTTAAAATAAATTAAAGTGGTAATATTATGCAAAAAGGATCAAAGATCGTTGGCGAGGGACTTCAAAGTTCATATTGAATCCATGGCAAAGCCCTTCATGCCTTTTGCCTTTAAGAAATTTTGCAGAAAATGTAATTTAATTAGAAGTTGGTGGATCTGCTAGTTCAATATTTCAAGTTCCTTCAGAGAAATTATTTAAAATAAATTAAAGTGGTAATATTATGCAAAAAGGATCAAAGATCGTTGGCGAAAGACTTCAAAGTTCATATTGAATCCATGGCAAAGCCCTTCATGCCTTTTGCCTTTAAGAAATTTTGCAGAAAATGTAATTTAATTAGAAGTTGGTGGATCTGCTAGTCCACAATTTCAATTTCCTTCAGAGAAATTATTTACAATAAATTAAAGTGGTAATATTATGCAAAAAGGATCAAAGATCGTTGGCGAGAGACTTCAAAGTTCATATTGAATCCATGGCAAAGCCCTTCATGCCTTTTGCCTTTAAGAAATTTTGCAGAAAATGTAATTTAATTAGAAGTTGGTGGATCTGCTAGATCACAATTTCAATTTCCTTCAGAGAAATTATTTAAAATAAATTAAAGTGGTAATATTAAGCAAGAAGGATCAAAGATCGTTGGCGAGAGACTTCAAAGTTCATATTGAATCCATGGCAAAGCCCTTCATGCCTTTTGCCTTTAAGAAATTTTGCAGAAAATGTAATTTAATTAGAAGTTGGTGGATCTGCTAGATCACAATTTCAATTTCCTTCAGAGAAATTATTTAAAATAAATTAAAGTGGTAATATTAAGCAAAAAGGATCAAAGGTCGTTGGCGAGAGACTTCAATGTTCATATTGAATCCATGGCAAAGCCCTTCATGCCTTTTGCCTTTAAGAAATTTTGCAGAAAATGTAATTTAATTAGAAGTTGGTGGATCTGCTAGATCACAATTTCAATTTCCTTCAGAGAAATTATTTAAAATAAATTAAAGTGGTAATATTAAGCAAAAAGGATCAAAGGTCGTTGGCGAGAGACTTCAAAGTTCATATTGAATCCATGGCAAAGCCCTTCATGCCTTTTGCCTTTAAGAAATTTTGCAGAAAATGTAATTTAATTAGAAGTTGGTGGATCTGCTAGATCACAATTTCAATTTCCTTCAGAGAAATTATTTAAAATAAATTAAAGTGGTAATATTAAGCAAAAAGGATCAAAGATCGTTGGCGAGAGACTTCAAAGTTCATATTGAATCCATGGCAAAGCCCTTCATGCCTTTTGCCTTTAAGAAATTTTGCAGAAAATGTAATTTAATTAGAAGTTGGTGGATCTGCTAGATCACAATTTCAATTTCCTTCAGAGAAATTATTTAAAACAAATTAAAGTCGTAATATTAAGCAAAAAGGATCAAAGATCGTTGGCGAGAGACTTCAAAGTTCATATTGAATCCATGGCAAAGCCCTTCATGCCTTTTGCCTTTAAGAAATTTTGCAGAAAATGTAATTTAATTAGAAGTTGGTGGATCTGCTAGATCACAATTTCAATTTCCTTCAGAGAAATTATTTAAAATAAATTAAAGTCGTAATATTAAGCAAAAAGGATCAAAGATCGTTGGCGAGAGACTTCAAAGTTCATATTGAATCCATGGCAAAGCCCTTCATGCCTTTTGCCTTTAAGAAATTTTGCAGAAAATGTAATTTAATTAGAAGTTGGTTGATCTGCTAGATCAATATTTCAATTTCCTTCAGAGAAATTATTTAAAATAAATTAAAGTGGTAATATTAAGCAAAAAGGATCAAAGATCGTTGGCGAGAGACTTCAAAGTTCATATTGAATCCATGGCAAAGCCCTTCATGCCTTTTGCCTTTAAGAAATTTTGCAGAAAATGTAATTTAATTAGAAGTTGGTGGATCTGCTAGATCAATATTTCAATTTCCTTCAGAGAAATTATTTAAAATAAATTAAAGTGGTAATATTATGCAAAAAGGATCAAAGATCGTTGGCGAGGGACTTCAAAGTTCATATTGAATCCATGGCAAAGCCCTTCATACCTTTTGCCTTTAAGAAATTTTGCAGAAAATGTAATTTAATTAGAAGTTGGTGGATCTGCTAGATCACAATTTCAATTTCCTTCAGAGAAATTATTTAAAATAAATTAAAGTGGTAATATTAAGCAAAAAGGATCAAAGATCGTTGGCGAGAGACTTCAAAGTTCATATTGAATCCATGGCAAAGCCCTTCATGCCTTTTGCGTTTAAGAAATTTTGCAGAAAATGTAATTTAATTAGAAGTTGGTGGATCTGCTAGATCACAATTTCAATTTCCTTCAGAGAAATTATTTAAAATAAATTAAAGTCGTAATATTAAGCAAAAAGGATCAAAGATCGTTGGCGAGAGACTTCAAAGTTCATATTGAATCCATGGCAAAGCCCTTCATGCCTTTTGCCTTTAAGAAATTTTGCAGAAAATGTAATTTAATTAGAAGTTGATGGATATGCTAGATCACAATTTCAATTTCCTTCAGAGAAATAATTTAAAATAAATTAAAGTGGTAATATTAAGCAAAAAGGATCAAAGATCGTTGGCGAGAGACTTCAAAGTTCATATTGAATCCATGGCAAAGCCCTTCATGCCTTTTGCCTTTAAGAAATTTTGCAGAAAATGTAATTTAATTAGACGTTGGTGGATCTGCCAGATCACTATTCCAATTTCCTTCAGAGAAATTATTTAAAATAAATTAAAGTGGTAATATTATGCAAAAAGGATCAAAGATCGTTGGCGAGGGACTTCAAAGTTCATATTGAATCCATGGCAAAGCCCTTCATGCCTTTTGCCTTTAAGAAATTTTGCAGAAAATGTAATTTAATTAGAAGTTGGTGGATCTGCTAGATCACAATTTCAATTTCCTTCAGAGAAATTATTTAAAATAAATTAAAGTGGTAATATTATGCAAAAAGGATCAAAGATCGTTGGCGAGAGACTTCAAAGTTCATATTGAATCCATGGCAAAGCCCTTCATGCCTTTTGCCTTTAAGAAATTTTGCAGAAAATATAATTTAATTAGAAGTTGGTGGATCTGCTAGATCACAATTTCAATTTCCTTCAGAGAAATTATTTAAAATAAATTAAAGTGGTAATATTATGCAAAAAGGATCAAAGATCGTTGGCGAGAGACTTCAATGTTCATATTGAATCCATGGCAAAGCCCTTCATTCCTTTGGCCTTTAAGAAATTTTGCAGAAAATGTAATTTAATTAGAAGTTGGTGGATCTGCTAGATCACAATTTCAATTTCCTTCAGAGAAATTATTTAAAATAAATTAAAGTGGTAATATTATGCAAAAAGGATCAAAGATCGTTGGCGAGAGACTTCAAAGTTCATATTGAATCCATGGCAAAGCCCTTCATGCCTTTTGCCTTTAAGAAATTTTGCAGAAAATGTAATTTAATTATAAGTTGGTGGATCTGCTAGTTCAATATTTCAATTTCCTTCAGAGAAATTATTTAAAATAAATTAAAGTCGTAATATTAACCAAAAAGATCGTTGGCGAGGGACTTCAAAGTTCATATTGAATCCATGGCAAAGCCCTTCATGCCTTTTGCCTTTAAGAAATTTTGCAGAAAATGTAATTTAATTAGAAGTTGGTTGATCTGCTAGTTCAATATTTCAATTTCCTTCAGAGAAATTATTTAAAATAAATTAAAGTGGTAATATTAAGCAAAAAGGATCAAAGATCGTTGGCGAGAGACTTCAAAGTTCATATTGAATCCATGGCAAAGCCCTTCATGCCTTTTGCCTTTAAGAAATTTTGCAGAAAATGTAATTTAATTAGAGGTTGATGGATCTGCTAGATCACAATTTCAATTTCCTTCAGAGAAATTATTTAAAATAAATTAAAGTCGTAATATTAAGCAAAAAGGATCAAAGATCGTTGGCGAGAGACTTCAAAGTTCATATTGAATCCATGGCAAAGCCCTTCATGCCTTTTGCCTTTAAGAAATTTTGCAGAAAATGTAATTTAATTAGAAGTTGGTGGATCTGCTAGATCACAATTTCAATTTCCTTCAGAGAAATTATTTAAAATAAATTAAAGTCGTAATACTAAGCAAAAAGGATCAAAGATCGTTGGCGAGAGACTTCAAAGTTCATATTGAATCCATGGCAAAGCCCTTCATGCCTTTTGCCTTTAAGAAATTTTGCAGAAACTGTAATTTAATTAGAAGTTGGTGGATCTGCTAGATCAATATTTCAATTTCCTTCAGAGAAATTATTTAAAATAAATTAAAGTCGTAATATTAAGCAAAAAGGATCAAAGATCGTTGGCGAGGGACTTCAAAGTTCATATTGAATCCATGGCAAAGCCCTTCATGCCTTTTGCCTTTAAGAAATTTTGCAGATAATGTAATTTAATTAGAAGTTGGTGGATCTGCTAGTCCACAATTTCAATTTCCTTCAGAGAAATTATTTAAAATAAATTAAAGTGGTAATATTATGCAAAAAGGATCAAAGATCGTTGGCGAGAGACTTCAAAGTTCATATTGAATCCATGGCAAAGCCCTTCATGCCTTTTGCCTTTAAGAAATTTTGCAGAAAATGTAATTTAATTAGAAGTTGGTGGATCTGCTAGATCACAATTTCAATTTCCTTCAGAGAAATTATTTAAAATAAATTAAAGTGGTAATATTAAGCAAAAAGGATCAAAGATCGTTGGCGAGAGACTTCAAAGTTCATATTGAATCCATGGCAAAGCCCTTCATGCCTTTTGCCTTTAAGAAATTTTGCAGAAAATGTAATTTAATTAGAAGTTGGTGGATCTGCTAGTTCAATTTTTCAATTTCCTTCAGAGAAATTATTTAAAATAAATTAAAGTGGTAATATTAAGCAAAAAGGATCAAAGATCGTTGGCGAGGGACTTCAAAGTTCATATTGAATCCATGGCAAAGCCCTTCATGCCTTTTGCCTTTAAGAAATTTTGCAGAAAATGTAATTTAATTAGAAGTTGGTTGATCTGCTAGATCACAATTTCAATTTCCTTCAGAGAAATTATTTAAAATAAATTAAAGTGGTAATATTAAGCAAAAAGGATCAAAGATCGTTGGCGAGAGACTTCAAAGTTCATATTGAATCCATGGCAAAGCCCTTCATGCCTTTTGCCTTTAAGAAATTTTGCAGAAAATGTAATTTAATTAGAAGTTGGTGGATCTGCTAGATCACAATTTCAATTTCCTTCAGAGAAATTATTTAAAATAAATTAAAGTGGTAATATTAAGCAAAAAGGATCAAAGATCGTTGGCGAGAGACTTCAAAGTTCATATTGAATCCATGGCAAAGCCCTTCATGCCTTTTGCCTTTAAGAAATTTTGCAGAAAATGTAATTTAATTAGAAGTTGGTGGATCTGCTAGATCACAATTTCAATTTCCTTCAGAGAAATTATTTAAAATAAATTAAAGTGGTAATATTAAGCAAAAAGGATCAAAGATCGTTGGCGAGAGACTTCAAAGTTCATATTGAATCCATGGCAAAGCCCTTCATGCCTTTTGCCTTTAAGAAATTTTGCAGAAAATGTAATTTAATTAGAAGTTGGTGGATCTGCTAGATCACAATTTCAATTTCCTTCAGAGAAATTATTTAAAATAAATTAAAGTGGTAATATTAAGCAAAAAGGATCAAAGATCGTTGGCGAGAGACTTCAAAGTTCATATTGAATCCATGGCAAAGCCCTTCATGCCTTTTGCCTTTAAGAAATTTTGCAGAAAATGTAATTTAATTAGAAGTTGGTTGATCTGCTAGATTAATATTTCAATTTCCTTCAGAGAAATTATTTAAAATAAATTAAAGTGGTAATATTAAGCAAAAAGGATCAAAGATCGTTGGCGAGAGACTTCAAAGTTCATATTGAATCCATGGCAAAGCCCTTCATGCCTTTTGCCTTTAAGAAATTTTGCAGAAAATGTAATTTAATTAGAAGTTGGTGGATCTGCTAGATCAATATTTCAATTTCCTTCAGAGAAATTATTTAAAATAAATTAAAGTGGTAATATTATGCAAAAAGGATCAAAGATCGTTGGCGAGGGACTTCAAAGTTCATATTGAATCCATGGCAAAGCCCTTCATACCTTTTGCCTTTAAGAAATTTTGCAGAAAATGTAATTTAATTAGAAGTTGGTGGATCTGCTAGATCACAATTTCAATTTCCTTCAGAGAAATTATTTAAAATAAATTAAAGTGGTAATATTAAGCAAAAAGGATCAAAGATCGTTGGCGAGAGACTTCAAAGTTCATATTGAATCCATGGCAAAGCCCTTCATGCCTTTTGCGTTTAAGAAATTTTGCAGAAAATGTAATTTAATTAGAAGTTGGTGGATCTGCTAGTTTACAATTTCAATTTCCTTCAGAGAAATTATTTAAAATAAATTAAAGTGGTAATATTAAGCAAAAAGGATCAAAGATCGTTGGCGAGAGACTTCAAAGTTCATATTGAATCCATGGCAAAGCCCTTCATGCGTTTAAGAAATTTTGCAGAAAATGTAATTTAATTAGAAGTTGGTGGATTGCTAGCCAATTTTTCAGAGAAAGTGGTAATATTAAGCAAAAAGGATCAAAGATCGTTGGCGAGAGACTTCAAAGTTCATATTGAATCCATGGCAAAGCCCTTCATGCCTTTTGCCTTTAAGAAATTTTGCAGAAAATGTAATTTAATTAGAAGTTGATGGATCTGCTAGATCACAATTTCAATTTCCTTCAGAGAAATTATTTAAAATAAATTAAAGTGGTAATATTAAGCAAAAAGGATCAAAGATCGTTGGCGAGAGACTTCAAAGTTCATATTGAATCCATGGCAAAGCCCTTCATGCCTTTTGCCTTTAAGAAATTTTGCAGAAAATTTAATTTAATTAGAAGTTGGTGGATCTGCCAGATCACTATTCCAATTTCCTTCAGAGAAATTATTTAAAATAAATTAAAGTGGTAATATTATGCAAAAAGGATCAAAGATCGTTGGCGAGGGACTTCAAAGTTCATATTGAATCCATGGCAAAGCCCTTCATACCTTTTGCCTTTAAGAAATTTTGCAGAAAATGTAATTTAATTAGAAGTTGGTGGATCTGCTAGATCAATATTTCAATTTCCTTCAGAGAAATTATTTAAAATAAATTAAAGTGGTAATATTAAGCAAAAAGGATCAAAGATCGTTGGCGAGAGACTTCAATGTTCATATTGAATCCATGGCAAAGCCCTTCATGCCTTTTGCCTTTAAGAAATTTTGCAGAAAATGTAATTTAATTAGAAGTTGATGGATCTGCTAGATCATGTTCATATTTCAATTTGCCTTCAGAGAAATAGATCACAATTTCAATTTCCTTCAGAGAAATAATTTAAAATAAATTAAAGTGGTAATATTAAGCAAAAAGGATCAAAGATCGTTGGCGAGAGACTTCAAAGTTCATATTGAATCCATGGCAAAGCCCTTCATGCCTTTTGCCTTTAAGAAATTTTGCAGAAAATGTAATTTAATTAGAAGTTGGTGGATCTGCTAGATCACAATTTCAATTTCCTTCAGAGAAATTATTTAAAATAAATTAAAGTCGTAATACTAAGCAAAAAGGATCAAAGATCGTTGGCGAGAGACTTCAAAGTTCATATTGAATCCATGGCAAAGCCCTTCATGCCTTTTGCCTTTAAGAAATTTTGCAGAAAATGTAATTTAATTAGAAGTTGGTGGATCTGCTAGATCACAATTTCAATTTCCTTCAGAGAAATTATTTAAAATAAATTAAAGTGGTAATATTATGCAAAAAGGATCAAAGATCGTTGGCGAGAGACTTCAAAGTTCATATTGAATCCATGGCAAAGCCCTTCATGCCTTTTGCCTTTAAGAAATTTTGCAGAAAATGTAATTTAATTAGAAGTTGGTGGATCTGCTAGATCACAATTTCAATTTCCTTCAGAGAAATTATTTAAAATAAATTAAAGTGGTAATATTATGCAAAAAGGATCAAAGATCGTTGGCGAGAGACTTCAATGTTCATATTGAATCCATGGCAAAGCCCTTCATTCCTTTGGCCTTTAAGAAATTTTGCAGAAAATGTAATTTAATTAGAAGTTGGTGGATCTGCTAGATCACAATTTCAATTTCCTTCAGAGAAATTATTTAAAATAAATTAAAGTGGTAATATTATGCAAAAAGGATCAAAGATCGTTGGCGAGAGACTTCAAAGTTCATATTGAATCCATGGCAAAGCCCTTCATGCCTTTTGCCTTTAAGAAATTTTGCAGAAAATGTAATTTAATTATAAGTTGGTGGATCTGCTAGTTCAATATTTCAATTTCCTTCAGAGAAATTATTTAAAATAAATTAAAGTCGTAATATTAAGCGAAAAGATCGTTGGCGAGGGACTTCAAAGTTCATATTGAATCCATGGCAAAGCCCTTCATGCCTTTTGCCTTTAAGAAATTTTGCAGAAAATGTAATTTAATTAGAAGTTGGTTGATCTGCTAGTTCAATATTTCAATTTCCTTCAGAGAAATTATTTAAAATAAATTAAAGTGGTAATATTATGCAAAAAGGATCAAAGATCGTTGGCGAGAGACTTCAAAGTTCATATTGAATCCATGGCAAAGCCCTTCATGCCTTTTGCCTTTAAGAAATTTTGCAGTAAATGTAATTTAATTAGAAGTTGGTGGATCTGCTAGATCACAATTTCAATTTCCTTCAGAGAAATTATTTAAAATAAATTAAAGTGGTAATATTAAGCAAAAAGGATCAAAGATCGTTGGCGAGAGACTTCAAAGTTCATATTGAATCCATGGCAAAGCCCTTCATGCCTTTTGCCTTTAAGAAATTTTGCAGAAACTGTAATTTAATTAGAAGTTGGTGGATCTGCTAGATCAATATTTCAATTTCCTTCAGAGAAATTATTTAAAATAAATTAAAGTCGTAATATTAAGCAAAAAGGATCAAAGATCGTTGGCGAGAGACTTCAAAGTTCATATTGAATCCATGGCAAAGCCCTTCATGCCTTTTGCCTTTAAGAAATTTTGCAGAAAATGTAATTTAATTAGAAGTTGGTGGATCTGCTAGATCACAATTTCAATTTCCTTCAGAGAAATTATTTAAAATAAATTAAAGTCGTAATACTAAGCAAAAAGGATCAAAGATCGTTGGCGAGAGACTTCAAAGTTCATATTGAATCCATGGCAAAGCCCTTCATGCCTTTTGCCTTTAAGAAATTTTGCAGAAACTGTAATTTAATTAGAAGTTGGTGGATCTGCTAGATCAATATTTCAATTTCCTTCAGAGAAATTATTTAAAATAAATTAAAGTCGTAATATTAAGCAAAAAGGATCAAAGATCGTTGGCGAGGGACTTCAAAGTTCATATTGAATCCATGGCAAAGCCCTTCATGCCTTTTGCCTTTAAGAAATTTTGCAGATAATGTAATTTAATTAGAAGTTGGTGGATCTGCTAGTCCACAATTTCAATTTCCTTCAGAGAAATTATTTAAAATAAATTAAAGTGGTAATATTATGCAAAAAGGATCAAAGATCGTTGGCGAGAGACTTCAAAGTTCATATTGAATCCATGGCAAAGCCCTTCATGCCTTTTGCCTTTAAGAAATTTTGCAGAAAATGTAATTTAATTAGAAGTTGGTGGATCTGCTAGATCACAATTTCAATTTCCTTCAGAGAAATTATTTAAAATAAATTAAAGTGGTAATATTAAGCAAAAAGGATCAAAGATCGTTGGCGAGAGACTTCAAAGTTCATATTGAATCCATGGCAAAGCCCTTCATGCCTTTTGCCTTTAAGAAATTTTGCAGAAAATGTAATTTAATTAGAAGTTGGTGGATCTGCTAGTTCAATTTTTCAATTTCCTTCAGAGAAATTATTTAAAATAAATTAAAGTGGTAATATTAAGCAAAAAGGATCAAAGATCGTTGGCGAGGGACTTCAAAGTTCATATTGAATCCATGGCAAAGCCCTTCATGCCTTTTGCCTTTAAGAAATTTTGCAGAAAATGTAATTTAATTAGAAGTTGGTGGATCTGCTAGATCACAATTTCAATTTCCTTCAGAGAAATTATTTAAAATAAATTAAAGTGGTAATATTAAGCAAAAAGGATCAAAGGTCGTTGGCGAGAGACTTCAAAGTTCATATTGAATCCATGGCAAAGCCCTTCATGCCTTTTGCCTTTAAGAAATTTTGCAGAAAATGTAATTTAATTAGAAGTTGGTGGATCTGCTAGATCACAATTTCAATTTCCTTCAGAGAAATTATTTAAAATAAATTAAAGTGGTAATATTAAGCAAAAAGGATCAAAGATCGTTGGCGAGAGACTTCAAAGTTCATATTGAATCCATGGCAAAGCCCTTCATGCCTTTTGCCTTTAAGAAATTTTGCAGAAAATGTAATTTAATTAGAGGTTGATGGATCTGCTAGATCACAATTTCAATTTCCTTCAGAGAAATTATTTAAAATAAATTAAAGTCGTAATATTAAGCAAAAAGGATCAAAGATCGTTGGCGAGAGACTTCAAAGTTCATATTGAATCCATGGCAAAGCCCTTCATGCCTTTTGCCTTTAAGAAATTTTGCAGAAAATGTAATTTAATTAGAAGTTGGTGGATCTGCTAGATCACAATTTCAATTTCCTTCAGAGAAATTATTTAAAATAAATTAAAGTCGTAATACTAAGCAAAAAGGATCAAAGATCGTTGGCGAGAGACTTCAAAGTTCATATTGAATCCATGGCAAAGCCCTTCATGCCTTTTGCCTTTAAGAAATTTTGCAGAAACTGTAATTTAATTAGAAGTTGGTGGATCTGCTAGATCAATATTTCAATTTCCTTCAGAGAAATTATTTAAGATAAATTAAAGTCGTAATATTAAGCAAAAAGATCGTTGGCGAGGGACTTCAAAGTTCATATTGAATCCATGGCAAAGCCCTTCATGCCTTTTGCCTTTAAGAAATTTTGCAGAAAATGTAATTTAATTAGAAGTTGGTTGATCTGCTAGTTCAATATTTCAATTTCCTTCAGAGAAATTATTTAAAATAAATTAAAGTGGTAATATTAAGCAAAAAGGATCAAAGATCGTTGGCGAGAGACTTCAAAGTTCATATTGAATCCATGGCAAAGCCCTTCATGCCTTTTGCCTTTAAGAAATTTTGCAGAAAATGTAATTTAATTAGAAGTTGGTGGATCTGCTAGATCACAATTTCAATTTCCTTCAGAGAAATTATTTAAAATAAATTAAAGTCGTAATACTAAGCAAAAAGGATCAAAGATCGTTGGCGAGAGACTTCAAAGTTCATATTGAATCCATGGCAAAGCCCTTCATGCCTTTTGCCTTTAAGAAATTTTGCAGAAAATGTAATTTAATTAGAAGTTGGTGGATCTGCTAGATCACAATTTCAATTTCCTTCAGAGAAATTATTTAAAATAAATTAAAGTCGTAATACTAAGCAAAAAGGATCAAAGATCGTTGGCGAGAGACTTCAAAGTTCATATTGAATCCATGGCAAAGCCCTTCATGCCTTTTGCCTTTATGAAATTTTGCAGAAACTGTAATTTAATTAGAAGTTGGTGGATCTGCTAGATCAATATTTCAATTTCCTTCAGAGAAATTATTTAAAATAAATTAAAGTCGTAATATTAAGCAAAAAGGATCAAAGATCGTTGGCGAGGGACTTCAAAGTTCATATTGAATCCATGGCAAAGCCCTTCATGCCTTTTGCCTTTAAGAAATTTTGCAGAAAATGTAATTTAATTAGAAGTTGGTGGATCTGCTAGATCAATATTTCAATTTCCTTCAGAGAAATTATTTAAAATAAATTAAAGTGGTAATATTATGCAAAAAGGATCAAAGATCGTTGGCGAGGGACTTCAAAGTTCATATTGAATCCATGGCAAAGCCCTTCATACCTTTTGCCTTTAAGAAATTTTGCAGAAAATGTAATTTAATTAGAAGTTGGTGGATCTGCTAGATCACAATTTCAATTTCCTTCAGAGAAATAATTTAAAATAAATTAAAGTGGTAATATTAAGCAAAAAGGATCAAAGATCGTTGGCGAGAGACTTCAAAGTTCATATTGAATCCATGGCAAAGCCCTTCATGCCTTTTGCCTTTAAGAAATTTTGCAGAAAATGTAATTTAATTAGAAGTTGATGGATCTGCTAGATCACAATTTCAATTTCCTTCAGAGAAATTATTTAAAATAAATTAAAGTGGTAATATTAAGCAAAAAGGATCAAAGATCGTTGGCGAGAGACTTCAAAGTTCATATTGAATCCATGGCAAAGCCCTTCATGCCTTTTGCCTTTAAGAAATTTTGCAGAAAATTTAATTTAATTAGAAGTTGGTGGATCTGCCAGATCACTATTCCAATTTCCTTCAGAGAAATTATTTAAAATAAATTAAAGTGGTAATATTATGCAAAAAGGATCAAAGATCGTTGGCGAGGGACTTCAAAGTTCATATTGAATCCATGGCAAAGCCCTTCATACCTTTTGCCTTTAAGAAATTTTGCAGAAAATGTAATTTAATTAGAAGTTGGTGGATCTGCTAGATCACAATTTCAATTTCCTTCAGAGAAATTATTTAAAATAAATTAAAGTGGTAATATTAAGCAAAAAGGATCAAAGATCGTTGGCGAGAGACTTCAATGTTCATATTGAATCCATGGCAAAGCCCTTCATGCCTTTTGCCTTTAAGAAATTTTGCAGAAAATGTAATTTAATTAGAAGTTGGTGGATCTGCTAGATCACAATTTCAATTTCCTTCAGAGAAATTATTTAAAATAAATTAAAGTGGTAATATTAAGCAAAAAGGATCAAAGATCGTTAGCGAGAGACTTCAAAGTTCATATTGAATCCATGGCAAAGCCCTTCATGCCTTTTGCCTTTAAGAAATTTTGCAGAAAATGTAATTTAATTAGAAGTTGATGGATCTGCTAGATCACAATTTCAATTTCCTTCAGAGAAATAATTTAAAATAAATTAAAGTGGTAATATTAAGCAAAAAGGATCAAAGATCGTTGGCGAGAGACTTCAAAGTTCATATTGAATCCATGGCAAAGCCCTTCATGCCTTTTGCCTTTAAGAAATTTTGCAGAAAATGTAATTTAATTAGAAGTTGGTGGATCTGCTAGATCACAATTTCAATTTCCTTCAGAGAAATTATTTAAAATAAATTAAAGTCGTAATACTAAGCAAAAAGGATCAAAGATCGTTGGCGAGAGACTTCAAAGTTCATATTGAATCCATGGCAAAGCCCTTCATGCCTTTTGCCTTTAAGAAATTTTGCAGAAAATGTAATTTAATTAGAAGTTGGTGGATCTGCTAGATCACAATTTCAATTTCCTTCAGAGAAATTATTTAAAATAAATTAAAGTGGTAATATTATGCAAAAAGGATCAAAGATCGTTGGCGAGAGACTTCAAAGTTCATATTGAATCCATGGCAAAGCCCTTCATGCCTTTTGCCTTTAAGAAATTTTGCAGAAAATGTAATTTAATTAGAAGTTGGTGGATCTGCTAGATCACAATTTCAATTTCCTTCAGAGAAATTATTTAAAATAAATTAAAGTGGTAATATTATGCAAAAAGGATCAAAGATCGTTGGCGAGAGACTTCAAAGTTCATATTGAATCCATGGCAAAGCCCTTCATGGCAAAGCCCTTCATGCCTTTTGCCTTTAAGAAATTTTGCAGAAAATGTAATTTAATTAGAAGTTGGTGGATCTGCTAGATCACAATTTCAATTTCCTTCAGAGAAATTATTTAAAATAAATTAAAGTGGTAATATTAAGCAAAAAGGATCAAAGATCGTTGGCGAGAGACTTCAAAGTTCATATTGAATCCATGGCAAAGCCCTTCATGCCTTTTGCCTTTAAGAAATTTTGCAGAAAATTTAATTTAATTAGAAGTTGGTGGATCTGCCAGATCACTATTCCAATTTCCTTCAGAGAAATTATTTAAAATAAATTAAAGTGGTAATATTATGCAAAAAGGATCAAAGATCGTTGGCGAGGGACTTCAAAGTTCATATTGAATCCATGGCAAAGCCCTTCATACCTTTTGCCTTTAAGAAATTTTGCAGAAAATGTAATTTAATTAGAAGTTGGTGGATCTGCTAGATCACAATTTCAATTTCCTTCAGAGAAATTATTTAAAATAAATTAAAGTGGTAATATTAAGCAAAAAGGATCAAAGATCGTTGGCGAGAGACTTCAATGTTCATATTGAATCCATGGCAAAGCCCTTCATGCCTTTTGCCTTTAAGAAATTTTGCAGAAAATGTAATTTAATTAGAAGTTGGTGGATCTGCTAGATCACAATTTCAATTTCCTTCAGAGAAATTATTTAAAATAAATTAAAGTGGTAATATTAAGCAAAAAGGATCAAAGATCGTTAGCGAGAGACTTCAAAGTTCATATTGAATCCATGGCAAAGCCCTTCATGCCTTTTGCCTTTAAGAAATTTTGCAGAAAATGTAATTTAATTAGAAGTTGATGGATCTGCTAGATCACAATTTCAATTTCCTTCAGAGAAATAATTTAAAATAAATTAAAGTGGTAATATTAAGCAAAAAGGATCAAAGATCGTTGGCGAGAGACTTCAAAGTTCATATTGAATCCATGGCAAAGCCCTTCATGCCTTTTGCCTTTAAGAAATTTTGCAGAAAATGTAATTTAATTAGAAGTTGGTGGATCTGCTAGATCACAATTTCAATTTGGCGAGAGACTTCAAAGTTCATATTGAATCCATGGCAAAGCCCTTCATGCCTTTTGCCTTTAAGAAATTTTGCAGAAAATGTAATTTAATTAGAAGTTGGTGGATCTGCTAGATCACAATTTCAATTTCCTTCAGAGAAATTATTTAAAATAAATTAAAGTCGTAATACTAAGCAAAAAGGATCAAAGATCGTTGGCGAGAGACTTCAAAGTTCATATTGAATCCATGGCAAAGCCCTTCATGCCTTTTGCCTTTAAGAAATTTTGCAGAAAATGTAATTTAATTAGAAGTTGGTGGATCTGCTAGATCACATTTCAATTTCCTTCAGAGAAATTATTTAAAATAAATTAAAGTGGTAATATTATGCAAAAAGGATCAAAGATCGTTGGCGAGAGACTTCAAAGTTCATATTGAATCCATGGCAAAGCCCTTCATGCCTTTTGCCTTTAAGAAATTTTGCAGAAAATGTAATTTAATTAGAAGTTGGTGGATCTGCTAGATCACAATTTCAATTTCCTTCAGAGAAATTATTTAAAATAAATTAAAGTGGTAATATTATGCAAAAAGGATCAAAGATCGTTGGCGAGAGACTTCAATGTTCATATTGAATCCATGGCAAAGCCCTTCATTCCTTTGGCCTTTAAGAAATTTTGCAGAAAATGTAATTTAATTAGAAGTTGGTGGATCTGCTAGATCACAATTTCAATTTCCTTCAGAGAAATTATTTAAAATAAATTAAAGTGGTAATATTATGCAAAAAGGATCAAAGATCGTTGGCGAGAGACTTCAAAGTTCATATTGAATCCATGGCAAAGCCCTTCATGCCTTTTGCCTTTAAGAAATTTTGCAGAAAATGTAATTTAATTATAAGTTGGTGGATCTGCTAGTTCAATATTTCAATTTCCTTCAGAGAAATTATTTAAAATAAATTAAAGTCGTAATATTAAGCAAAAAGATCGTTGGCGAGGGACTTCAAAGTTCATATTGAATCCATGGCAAAGCCCTTCATGCCTTTTGCCTTTAAGAAATTTTGCAGAAAATGTAATTTAATTAGAAGTTGGTTGATCTGCTAGTTCAATATTTCAATTTCCTTCAGAGAAATTATTTAAAATAAATTAAAGTGGTAATATTAAGCAAAAAGGATCAAAGATCGTTGGCGAGAGACTTCAAAGTTCATATTGAATCCATGGCAAAGCCCTTCATGCCTTTTGCCTTTAAGAAATTTTGCAGAAAATGTAATTTAATTAGAGGTTGATGGATCTGCTAGATCACAATTTCAATTTCCTTCAGAGAAATTATTTAAAATAAATTAAAGTCGTAATATTAAGCAAAAAGGATCAAAGATCGTTGGCGAGAGACTTCAAAGTTCATATTGAATCCATGGCAAAGCCCTTCATGCCTTTTGCCTTTAAGAAATTTTGCAGAAAATGTAATTTAATTAGAAGTTGGTGGATCTGCTAGATCACAATTTCAATTTCCTTCAGAGAAATTATTTAAAATAAATTAAAGTCGTAATACTAAGCAAAAAGGATCAAAGATCGTTGGCGAGAGACTTCAAAGTTCATATTGAATCCATGGCAAAGCCCTTCATGCCTTTTGCCTTTAAGAAATTTTGCAGAAACTGTAATTTAATTAGAAGTTGGTGGATCTGCTAGATCAATATTTCAATTTCCTTCAGAGAAATTATTTAAAATAAATTAAAGTCGTAATATTAAGCAAAAAGGATCAAAGATCGTTGGCGAGGGACTTCAAAGTTCATATTGAATCCATGGCAAAGCCCTTCATGCCTTTTGCCTTTAAGAAATTTTGCAGATAATGTAATTTAATTAGAAGTTGGTGGATCTGCTAGTCCACAATTTCAATTTCCTTCAGAGAAATTATTTAAAATAAATTAAAGTGGTAATATTAAGCAAAAAGGATCAAAGATCGTTGGCGAGAGACTTCAAAGTTCATATTGAATCCATGGCAAAGCCCTTCATGCCTTTTGCCTTTAAGAAATTTTGCAGAAAATGTAATTTAATTAGAAGTTGGTTGATCTGCTAGATCACAATTTCAATTTCCTTCAGAGAAATTATTTAAAATAAATTAAAGTGGTAATATTAAGCAAAAAGGATCAAAGATCGTTGGCGAGAGACTTCAAAGTTCATATTGAATCCATGGCAAAGCCCTTCATGCCTTTTGCCTTTAAGAAATTTTGCAGAAAATGTAATTTAATTAGAAGTTGGTGGATCTGCTAGATCACAATTTCAATTTCCTTCAGAGAAATTATTTAAAATAAATTAAAGTGGTAATATTAAGCAAAAAAGGATCAAAGGTCGTTGGCGAGAGACTTCAAAGTTCATATTGAATCCACTTCAAAGTTCATATTGAATCCATGGCAAAGCCCTTCATGCCTTTTGCCTTTAAGAAATTTTGCAGAAAATGTAATTTAATTAGAAGTTGGTGGATCTGCTAGATCACAATTTCAATTTCCTTCAGAGAAATTATTTAAAATAAATTAAAGTGGTAATATTAAGCAAAAAGGATCAAAGATCGTTGGCGAGAGACTTCAAAGTTCATATTGAATCCATGGCAAAGCCCTTCATGCCTTTTGCCTTTAAGAAATTTTGCAGAAAATGTAATTTAATTAGAAGTTGGTGGATCTGCTAGATCACAATTTCAATTTCCTTCAGAGAAATTATTTAAAATAAATTAAAGTGGTAATATTAAGCAAAAAGGATCAAAGATCGTTGGCGAGAGACTTCAAAGTTCATATTGAATCCATGGCAAAGCCCTTCATGCCTTTTGCCTTTAAGAAATTTTGCAGAAAATGTAATTTAATTAGAAGTTGGTTGATCTGCTAGATTAATATTTCAATCTCCTTCAGAGAAATTATTTAAAATAAATTAAAGTGGTAATATTAAGCAAAAAGGATCAAAGATCGTTGGCGAGAGACTTCAAAGTTCATATTGAATCCATGGCAAAGCCCTTCATGCCTTTTGCCTTTAAGAAATTTTGCAGAAAATGTAATTTAATTAGAAGTTGGTGGATCTGCTAGATCAATATTTCAATTTCCTTCAGAGAAATTATTTAAAATAAATTAAAGTGGTAATATTATGCAAAAAGGATCAAAGATCGTTGGCGAGGGACTTCAAAGTTCATATTGAATCCATGGCAAAGCCCTTCATACCTTTTGCCTTTAAGAAATTTTGCAGAAAATGTAATTTAATTAGAAGTTGGTTGATCTGCTAGATCACAATTTCAATTTCCTTCAGAGAAATTATTTAAAATAAATTAAAGTGGTAATATTAAGCAAAAAGGATCAAAGATCGTTGGCGAGAGACTTCAATGTTCATATTGAATCCATGGCAAAGCCCTTCATGCCTTTTGCCTTTAAGAAATTTTGCAGAAAATGTAATTTAATTAGAAGTTGGTGGATCTGCTAGATCACAATTTCAATTTCCTTCAGAGAAATAATTTAAAATAAATTAAAGTGGTAATATTAAGCAAAAAGGATCAAAGATCGTTGGCGAGAGACTTCAAAGTTCATATTGAATCCATGGCAAAGCCCTTCATGCCCTTTGCCTTTAAGAAATTTTGCAGAAAATTTAATTTAATTAGAAGTTGGTGGATCTGCTAGATCACAATTTCAATTTCCTTCAGAGAAATTATTTAAAATAAATTAAAGTGGTAATATTAAGCAAAAAGGATCAAAGATCGTTGGCGAGAGACTTCAATGTTCATATTGAATCCATGGCAAAGCCCTTCATGCCTTTTGCCTTTAAGAAATTTTGCAGAAAATGTAATTTAATTAGAAGTTGATGGATCTGCTAGATCACAATTTCAATTTCCTTGAAATAATTCAGAGAAATAATTTAAAATAAATTAAAGTGGTAATATTAAGCAAAAAGGATCAAAGATCGTTGGCGAGAGACTTCAAAGTTCATATTGAATCCATGGCAAAGCCCTTCATGCCTTTTGCCTTTAAGAAATTTTGCAGAAAATGTAATTTAATTATAAGTTGGTGTATCTGCTAGTTCAATATTTCAATTTCCTTCAGAGAAATTATTTAAAATAAATTAAAGTCGTAATATTAAGCAAAAAGATCGTTGGCGAGGGACTTCAAAGTTCATATTGAATCCATGGCAAAGCCCTTCATGCCTTTTGCCTTTAAGAAATTTTGCAGAAAATGTAATTTAATTAGAAGTTGGTGGATCTGCTAGATCACAATTTCAATTTCCTTCAGAGAAATTATTTAAAATAAATTAAAGTGGTAATATTATGCAAAAAGGATCAAAGATCGTTGGCGAGAGACTTCAAAGTTCATATTGAATCCATGGCAAAGCCCTTCATGCCTTTTGCGTTTAAGAAATTTTGCAGAAAATGTAATTTAATTAGAAGTTGGTGGATCTGCTAGATCACAATTTCAATTTCCTTCAGAGAAATTATTTAAAATAAATTAAAGTGGTAATATTATGCAAAAAGGATCAAAGATCGTTGGCGAGAGACTTCAATGTTCATATTGAATCCACGGAAAAGCCCTTCATGCCTTTTGCCTTTAAGAAATTTTGCAGAAAATGTAATTTAATTAGAAGTTGGTGGATCTGCTAGATCACAATTTCAATTTCCTTCAGAGAAATAATTTAAAATAAATTAAAGTGGTAATATTAAGCAAAAAGGATCAAAGATCGTTGGCGAGAGACTTCAAAGTTCATATTGAATCCATGGCAAAGCCCTTCATGCCTTTTGCCTTTAAGAAATTTTGCAGAAAATTTAATTTAATTAGAAGTTGGTGGATCTGCTAGATCACAATTTCAATTTCCTTCAGAGAAATTATTTAAAATAAATTAAAGTGGTAATATTAAGCAAAAAGGATCAAAGATCGTTGGCGAGAGACTTCAAAGTTCATATTGAATCCATGGCAAAGCCCTTCATGCCTTTTGCCTTTAAGAAATTTTGCAGAAAATGTAATTTAATTAGAAGTTGGTGGATCTGCTAGATCACAATTTCAATTTCCTTCAGAGAAATTATTTAAAATAAATTAAAGTGGTAATATTAAGCAAAAAGGATCAAAGATCGTTGGCGAGAGACTTCAAAGTTCATATTGAATCCATGGCAAAGCCCTTCATGCCTTTTGCCTTTAAGAAATTTTGCAGAAAATGTAATTTAATTAGAAGTTGGTTGATCTGCTAGATTAATATTTCAATTTCCTTCAGAGAAATTATTTAAAATAAATTAAAGTGGTAATATTAAGCAAAAAGGATCAAAGATCGTTGGCGAGAGACTTCAAAGTTCATATTGAATCCATGGCAAAGCCCTTCATGCCTTTTGCCTTTAAGAAATTTTGCAGAAAATGTAATTTAATTAGAAGTTGGTGGATCTGCTAGATCAATATTTCAATTTCCTTCAGAGAAATTATTTAAAATAAATTAAAGTGGTAATATTATGCAAAAAGGATCAAAGATCGTTGGCGAGGGACTTCAAAGTTCATATTGAATCCATGGCAAAGCCCTTCATACCTTTTGCCTTTAAGAAATTTTGCAGAAAATGTAATTTAATTAGAAGTTGGTTGATCTGCTAGATCACAATTTCAATTTCCTTCAGAGAAATTATTTAAAATAAATTAAAGTGGTAATATTAAGCAAAAAGGATCAAAGATCGTTGGCGAGAGACTTCAAAGTTCATATTGAATCCATGGCAAAGCCCTTCATGCCTTTTGCGTTTAAGAAATTTTGCAGAAAATGTAATTTAATTAGAAGTTGGTGGATCTGCTAGTTTACAATTTCAATTTCCTTCAGAGATATTATTTAAAATAAATTAAAGTGGTAATATTAAGCAAAAAGGATCAAAGATCGTTGGCGAGAGACTTCAAAGTTCATATTGAATCCATGGCAAAGCCCTTCATGCCTTTTGTCTTTAAGAAATTTTGCAGAAAATGTAATTTAATTAGAAGTTGATGGATCTGCTAGATCACAATTTCAATTTCCTTCAGAGAAATTATTTAAAATAAATGAAAGTGGTAATATTAAGCAAAAAGGATCAAAGATCGTTGGCGAGAGACTTCAATGTTCATATTGAATCCATGGCAAAGCCCTTCATGCCTTTTGCCTTTAAGAAATTTTGCAGAAAATGTAATTTAATTAGAAGTTGGTGGATCTGCTAGTTTACAATTTCAATTTCCTTCAGAGATATTATTTAAAATAAATTAAAGTGGTAATATTAAGCAAAAAGGATCAAAGATCGTTGGCGAGAGACTTCGAAGTTCATATTGAATCCATGGCAAAGCCCTTCATACCTTTTGCCTTTAAGAAATTTTGCAGAAAATGTAATTTAATTAGAAGTTGGTGGATCTGCTAGATCACAATTTCAATTTCCTTCAGAGAAATAATTTAAAATAAATTAAAGTGGTAATATTAAGCAAAAAGGATCAAAGATCGTTGGCGAGAGACTTCAAAGTTCATATTGAATCCATGGCAAAGCCCTTCATGCCTTTTGCCTTTAAGAAATTTTGCAGAAAATTTAATTTAATTAGAAGTTGGTGGATCTGCTAGATCACAATTTCAATTTCCTTCAGAGAAATTATTTAAAATAAATTAAAGTGGTAATATTAAGCAAAAAGGATCAAAGATCGTTGGCGAGAGACTTCAATGTTCATATTGAATCCATGGCAAAGCCCTTCATGCCTTTTGCCTTTAAGAAATTTTGCAGAAAATGTAATTTAATTAGAAGTTGATGGATCTGCTAGATCACAATTTCAATTTCCTTCAGAGAAATTATTTAAAATAAATTAAAGTGGTAATATTAAGCAAAAAGGATCAAAGATCGTTGGCGAGAGACTTCAAAGTTCATATTGAATCCATGGCAAAGCCCTTCATGCCTTTTGCCTTTAAGAAATTTTGCAGAAAATGTAATTTAATTATAAGTTGGTGTATCTGCTAGTTCAATATTTCAATTTCCTTCAGAGAAATTATTTAAAATAAATTAAAGTCGTAATATTAAGCAAAAAGATCGTTGGCGAGGGACTTCAAAGTTCATATTGAATCCATGGCAAAGCCCTTCATGCCTTTTGCCTTTAAGAAATTTTGCAGAAAATGTAATTTAATTAGAAGTTGGTGGATCTGCTAGATCACAATTTCAATTTCCTTCAGAGAAATTATTTAAAATAAATTAAAGTGGTAATATTATGCAAAAAGGATCAAAGATCGTTGGCGAGAGACTTCAAAGTTCATATTGAATCCATGGCAAAGCCCTTCATGCCTTTTGCGTTTAAGAAATTTTGCAGAAAATGTAATTTAATTAGAAGTTGGTGGATCTGCTAGATCACAATTTCAATTTCCTTCAGAGAAATTATTTAAAATAAATTAAAGTGGTAATATTATGCAAAAAGGATCAAAGATCGTTGGCGAGAGACTTCAATGTTCATATTGAATCCATGGAAAAGCCCTTCATGCCTTTTGCCTTTAAGAAATTTTGCAGAAAATGTAATTTAATTAGAAGTTGGTGGATCTGCTAGATCACAATTTCAATTTCCTTCAGAGAAATTATTTAAAATAAATTAAAGTGGTAATATTATGCAAAAAGGATCAAAGATCGTTGGCGAGAGACTTCAAAGTTCATATTGAATCCATGGCAAAGCCCTTCATGCCTTTTGCCTTTAAGAAATTTTGCAGAAAATGTAATTTAATTAGAAATTGGTGGATCTGCTAGATCACAATTTCAATTTCCTTCAGAGAAATTATTTAAAATAAATTAAAGTCGTAATACTAAGCAAAAAGGATCAAAGATCGTTGGCGAGAGACTTCAAAGTTCATATTGAATCCATGGCAAAGCCCTTCATGCCTTTTGCCTTTAAGAAATTTTGCAGAAAATGTAATTTAATTAGAAGTTGGTGGATCTGCTAGATCACTATTTCAATTTCCTTCAGAGAAATTATTTAAAATAAATTAAAGTCGTAATATTAAGCAAAAAGGATCAAAGATCGTTGGCGAGGGACTTCAAAGTTCATATTGAATCCATGGCAAAGTCCTTCATGCCTTTTGCCTTTAAGATATTTTGCAGAAAATGTAATTTAATTAGAAGTTGATGGATCTGCTAGATCACAATTTCAATTTCCTTCAGAGAAATAATTTAAAATAAATTAAAGTGGTAATATTAAGCAAAAAGGATCAAAGGTAGTTGGCGAGAGACTTCAAAGTTCATATTGAATCCATGGCAAAGCCCTTCATGCCTTTTGCCTTTAAGAAATTTTGCAGAAAATGTAATTTAATTAGAAGTTGGTGGATCTGCTAGTTCCATATTTCAATTTCCTTCAGAGAAATTATTTAAAATAAATTAAAGTCGTAATATTATGCAAAAAGGATCAAAGATCGTTGGCGAGAGACTTCAAAGTTCATATTGAATCCATGGTAAAGCCCTTCATGCCTTTTGCCTTTAAGAAATTTTGCAGAAAATGTAATTTAATTAGAAGTTGGTGGATCTGCTAGATCACTATTTCAATTTCCTTCAGAGAAATAATTTAAAATAAATTAAAGTGGTAATATTAAGCAAAAAGGATCAAAGATCGTTGGCGAGAGACTTCAAAGTTCATATTGAATCCATGGCAAAGCCCTTCATGCCTTTTGCCTTTAAGAAATTTTGCAGAAAATGTAATTTAATTAGAAGTTGGTGGATCTGCTAGTTCCATATTTCAATTTCCTTCAGAGAAATTATTTAAAATAAATTAAAGTCGTAATATTATGCAAAAAGGATCAAAGATCGTTGGCGAGAGACTTCAAAGTTCATATTGAATCCATGGTAAAGCCCTTCATGCCTTTTGCCTTTAAGAAATTTTGCAGAAAATGTAATTTAATTAGAAGTTGGTGGATCTGCTAGATCAATATTTTAATTTCCTTCAGAGAAATTATTTAAAATAAATTGGATCTGCTAGATCAATATTTTAATTTCCTTCAGAGAAATTATTTAAAATAAATTAAAGTGGTAATATTAAGCAAAAAGGATCAAAGATCGTTGGCGAGGGACTTCAAAGTTCATATTGAATCCATGGCAAAGCCCTTCATGCCTTTTGCCTTTAAGAAATTTTGCAGAAAATGTAATTTAATTAGAAGTTGGTTGATCTGCTAGATCAATATTTCAATTTCCTTCAGAGAAATTATTTAAAATAAATTAAAGTGGTAATATTAAGCAGAAAGGATCAAAGGTCGTTGGCGAGAGACTTCAAAGTTCATATTGAATCCATGGCAAAGCCCTTCATGCCTTTTGCCTTTAAGAAATTTTGCAGAAAATGTAATTTAATTAGAAGTTGGTGGATCTGCTAGATCACAATTTCAATTTCCTTCAGAGAAATTATTTAAAATAAATTAAAGTGGTAATATTAAGCAAAAAGGATCAAAGATCGTTGGCGAGAGACTTCAAAGTTCATATTGAATCCATGGCAAAGCGCTTCATGCCTTTTGCCTTTAAGAAATTTTGCAGAAAATGTAATTTAATTAAAAGTTGATGGATCTGCTAGATCACAATTTCAATTTCCTTCAGAGAAATTATTTAAAATAAATTAAAGTGGTAATATTAAGCAAAAAGGATCAAAGGTAGTTGGCGAGAGACTTCAAAGTTCATATTGAATCCATGGCAAAGCCCTTCATGCCTTTTGCCTTTAAGAAATTTTGCAGAAAATGTAATTTAATTAGAAGTTGGTGGATCTGCTAGATCAATATTTTAATTTCCTTCAGAGAAATTATTTAAAATAAATTAAAGTGGTAATATTAGGCAAAAAGGATCAAAGATCGTTGGCGAGAGACTTCAAGGTTCTTATTGAATCCATGGCAAAGCCCTTCATGCCTTTTGCCTTTAAGAAATTTTGCAGAAAATGTAATTTAATTAGAAGTTGATGGATCTGCTAGATCACAATTTCAATTTCCTTCAGAGAAATTATTTAAAATAAATTAAAGTGGTAATATTAAGCAAAAAGGATCAAAGGTAGTTGGCGAGAGACTTCAAAGTTCATATTGAATCCATGGCAAAGCCCTTCATGCCTTTTGCCTTTAAGAAATTTTGCAGAAAATGTAATTTAATTAGAAGTTGGTGGATCTGCTAGTTCCATATTTCAATTTCCTTCAGAGAAATTATTTAAAATAAATTAAAGTCGTAATATTATGCAAAAAGGATCAAAGATCGTTGGCGAGAGACTTCAAAGTTCATATTGAATCCATGGTAAAGCCCTTCATGCCTTTTGCCTTTAAGAAATTTTGCAGAAAATGTAATTTAATTAGAAGTTGGTGGATCTGCTAGATCACTATTTCAATTTCCTTCAGAGAAATTATTTAAAATAAATTAAAGTCGTAATATTAAGCAAAAAGGATCAAAGATCGTTGGCGAGGGACTTCAAAGTTCATATTGAATCCATGGCAAAGCCCTTCATGCCTTTTGCCTTTAAGAAATTTTGCAGAAAATGTAATTTAATTAGAAGTTGATGGATCTGCTAGATCACAATTTCAATTTCCTTCAGAGAAATTATTTAAAATAAATTAAAGTGGTAATATTAAGCAAAAAGGATCAAAGGTAGTTGGCGAGAGACTTCAAAGTTCATATTGAATCCATGGCAAAGCCCTTCATGCCTTTTGCCTTTAAGAAATTTTGCAGAAAATGTAATTTAATTAGAAGTTGGTGGATCTGCTAGATCAATATTTTAATTTCCTTCAGAGAAATTATTTAAAATAAATTAAAGTGGTAATATTAGGCAAAAAGGATCAAAGATCGTTGGCGAGAGACTTCAAGGTTCTTATTGAATCCATGGCAAAGCCCTTCATGCCTTTTGCCTTTAAGAAATTTTGCAGAAAATGTAATTTAATTAGAAGTTGGTGGATCTGCTAGATCACAATTTCAATTTCCTTCAGAGAAATTATTTAAAATAAATTAAAGTGGTAATATTAAGCAAAAAGGATCAAAGATCGTTGGCGAGAGACTTCAAAGTTCATATTGAATCCATGACAAAGCCCTTCATGCCTTTTGCCTTTAAGAAATTTTGCAGAAAATGTAATTTAATTAGAAGTTGATGGATCTGCTAGATCACAATTTCAATTTCCTTCAGAGAAATAATTTAAAATAAATTAAAGTGGTAATATTAAGCAAAAAGGATCAAAGGTAGTTGGCGAGAGACTTCAAAGTTCATATTGAATCCATGGTAAAGCCCTTCATGCCTTTTGCCTTTAAGAAATTTTGCAGAAAATGTAATTTAATTAGAAGTTGGTGGATCTGCTAGATCACAATTTCAATTTCCTTCAGAGAAATTATTTAAAATAAATTAAAGTGGTAATATTAAGCAAAAAGGATCAAAGATCGTTGGCGAGAGACTTCAAAGTTCATATTGAATCCATGGCAAAGCCCTTCATGCCTTTTACCTTTAAGAAATTTTGCAGAAAATGTAATTTAATTAGAAGTTGGTGGATCTGCTAGATCACTATTTCAATTTCCTTCAGAGAAATTATTTAAAATAAATTAAAGTGGTAATATTAAGCAAAAAGGATCAAAGGTCGTTGGCGAGAGACTTCAAAGTTCATATTGAATCCATGGTAAAGCCCTTCATGCCTTTTGCCTTTAAGAAATTTTGCAGAAAATGTAATTTAATTAGAAGTTGGTGGATCTGCTAGATCACAATTTCAATTTCCTTCAGAGAAATTATTTAAAATAAATTAAAGTGGTAATATTAAGCAAAAAGGATCAAAGATCGTTGGCGAGAGACTTCAAAGTTCATATTGAATCCATGGCAAAGCCCTTCATGCCTTTTGCCTTTAAGAAATTTTGCAGAAAATGTAATTTAATTAGAAGTTGGTGGATCTGCTAGTTCAATATTTCAATTTCCTTCAGAGAAATTATTTAAAATAAATTAAAGTGGTAATATTAAGCAAAAAGGATCAAAGATCGTTGGCGAGAGACTTCAAAGTTCATATTGAATCCATGGCAAAGCCCTTCATGCCTTTTGCCTTTAAGAAATTTTGCAGAAAATGTAATTTAATTAGAAGTTGGTGGATCTGCTAGATCACAATTTCAATTTCCTTCAGAGAAATAATTTAAAATAAATTAAAGTGGTAATATTAAGCAAAAAGATTGTTGGCGAGGGACTTCAAAGTTCATATTGAATCCATGGCAAAGCCCTTCATGCCTTTTGCCTTTAAGAAATTTTACAGAAAATGTAATTTAATTAGAAGTTGGTTGATCTGCTAGATCACAATTTCAATTTCCTTCAGAGAAATTATTTAAAATAAATTAAAGTGGTAATATTAAGCAAAAAGGATCAAAGATCGTTGGCGAGAGACTTCAAAGTTCATATTGAATCCATGGCAAAGCCCTTCATGCCTTTTGCCTTTAAGAAATTTTGCAGAAAATGTAATTTAATTAGAAGTTGATGGATCTGCTAGATCAATTTCAATTTCCTTCAGAGAAATAATTTAAAATAAATTAAAGTGGTAATATTAAGCAAAAAGGATCAAAGGTAGTTGGCGAGAGACTTCAAAGTTCATATTGAATCCATGGCAAAGCCCTTCATGCCTTTTGCCTTTAAGAAATTTTGCAGAAAATGTAATTTAATTAGAAGTTGGTGGATCTGCTAGATCAATATTTTAATTTCCTTCAGAGAAATTATTTAAAATAATTTAAAGTGGTAATATTAGGCAAAAAGGATCAAAGATCGTTGGCGAGAGACTTCAAAGTTCTTATTGAATCCATGGCAAAGCCCTTCATGCCTTTTGCCTTTAAGAAATTTTGCAGAAAATGTAATTTAATTAGAAGTTGGTGGATCTGCTAGATCACAATTTCAATTTCCTTCAGAGAAATTATTTAAAATAAATTAAAGTGGTAATATTAAGCAAAAAGGATCAAAGATCGTTGGCGAGAGACTTCAAAGTTCATATTGAATCCATGACAAAGCCCTTCATGCCTTTTGCGTTTAAGAAATTTTGCAGAAAATGTAATTTAATTAGAAGTTGGTGGATCTGCTAGATCACAATTTCAATTTCCTTCAGAGAAATTATTTAAAATAAATTAAAGTGGTAATATTAAGCAAAAAGGATCAAAGATCGTTGGCGAGAGACTTCAAAGTTCATATTGAATCCATGGCAAAGCCCTTCATGCCTTTTACCTTTAAGAAATTTTGCAGAAAATGTAATTTAATTAGAAGTTGGTGGATCTGCTAGATCAATATTTCAATTTCCTTCAGAGAAATTATTTAAAATAAATTAAAGTGGTAATATTAAGCAAAAAGGATCAAAGGTCGTTGGCGAGAGACTTCAAAGTTCATATTGAATCCATGGTAAAGCCCTTCATGCCTTTTGCCTTTAAGAAATTTTGCAGAAAATGTAATTTAATTAAAAGTTGGTGGATCTGCTAGATCACAATTTCAATTTCCTTCAGAGAAATTATTTAAAATAAATTAAAGTGGTAATATTAAGCAAAAAGGATCAAAGATCGTTGGCGAGAGACTTCAAAGTTCATATTGAATCCATGGCAAAGCCCTTCATGCCTTTTGCCTTTAAGAAATTTTGCAGAAAATGTAATTTAATTATAAGTTGGTGGATCTGCTAGTTCAATATTTCAATTTCCTTCAGAGAAATTATTTAAAATAAATTAAAGTGGTAATATTAAGCAAAAAGGATCAAAGATCGTTGGCGAGAGACTTCAAAGTTCATATTGAATCCATGGCAAAGCCCTTCATGCCTTTTGCCTTTAAGAAATTTTGCAGAAAATGTAATTTAATTAGAAGTTGGTTGATCTGCTAGATCACAATTTTGCCTTTAAGAAATTTTGCAGAAAATGTAATTTAATTATAAGTTGGTGGATCTGCTAGTTCAATATTTCAATTTCCTTCAGAGAAATTATTTAAAATAAATTAAAGTGGTAATATTAAGCAAAAAGGATCAAAGATCGTTGGCGAGAGACTTCAAAGTTCATATTGAATCCATGGCAAAGCCCTTCATGCCTTTTGCCTTTAAGAAATTTTGCAGAAAATGTAATTTAATTAGAAGTTGGTTGATCTGCTAGATCACAATTTCAATTTCCTTCAGAGAAATTATTTAAAATAAATTAAAGTGGTAATATTAGGCAAAAAGGATCAAAGATCGTTGGCGAGAGACTTCAAGGTTCTTATTGAATCCATGGCAAAGCCCTTCATGCCTTTTGCCTTTAAGAAATTTTGCAGAAAATGTAATTTAATTAGAAGTTGGTGGATCTGCTAGATCACAATTTCAATTTCCTTCAGAGAAATTATTTAAAATAAATTAAAGTGGTAATATTATGCAAAAAGGATCAAAGATCGTTGGCGAGAGACTTCAAAGTTCATATTGAATCCATGGCAAAGCCCTTCATGCCTTTTGCCTTAAAGAAATTTTGCAGAAAATGTAATTTAATAATAAGTTGGTGGATCTGCTAGTTCAATATTTCAATTTCCTTCAGAGAAATTATTTAAAATAAATTAAAGTCGTAATATTAAGCAAAAAGATTGTTGGCGAGGGACTTCAAAGTTCATATTGAATCCATGGCAAAGCCCTTCATGCCTTTTGCCTTTAAGAAATTTTACAGAAAATGTAATTTAATTAGAAGTTGGTTGATCTGCTAGATCATAATTTCAATTTCCTTCAGAGAAATTATTTAAAATAAATTAAAGTGGTAATATTAAGCAAAAAGGATCAAAGATCGTTGGCGAGAGACTTCAAAGTTCATATTGAATCCATGGCAAAGCCCTTCATGCCTTTTGCCTTTAAGAAATTTTGCAGAAAATGTAATTTAATTAGAAGTTGATGGATCTGCTAGATCACAATTTCAATTTCCTTCAGAGAAATTATTTAAAATAAATTAAAGTGGTAATATTAAGCAAAAAGGATCAAAGATCGTTGGCGAGAGACTTCAAAGTTTATATTGAATCCATGGCAAAGCCCTTCATGCCTTTTGCCTTTAAGAAATTTTACAGAAAATGTAATTTAATTAGAAGTTGTTGGATCTGCTAGATCACTATTTCAATTTCCTTCAGAGAAATTATTTAAAATAAATTAAAGTGGTAATATTATGCAAAAAGGATCAAAGATCGTTGGCGAGAGACTTCAAAGTTCATATTGAATCCATGGTAAAGCCCTTCATGCCTTTTGCCTTTAAGAAATTTTGCAGAAAATGTAATTTAATTAGAAGTTGATGGATCTGCTAGATCACAATTTCAATTTCCTTCAGAGAAATAATTTAAAATAAATTAAAGTGGTAATATTATGCAAAAAGGATCAAAGATCGTTGGCGAGAGACTTCAAAGTTCATATTGAATCCATGGCAAAGCCCTTCATGCCTTTTGCCTTTAAGAAATTTTGCAGAAAATGTAATTTAATTATAAGTTGGTGGATCTGCTAGATCACAATTTCAATTTCCTTCAGAGAAATTATTTACAATAAATTAAAGTGGTAATATTAAGCAAAAAGGATCAAAGATCGTTGGCGAGAGACTTCAAAGTTCATATTGAATCCATGGTAAAGCCCTTCATGCCTTTTGCCTTTAAGAAATTTTGCAGAAAATGTAATTTAATTAGAAGTTGGTGGATCTGCTAGATCACTATTTCAATTTCCTTCAGAGAAATTATTTAAAATAAATTAAAGTGGTAATATTATGCAAAAAGGATCAAAGATCGTTGGCGAGGGACTTCAAAGTTCATATTGAATCCATGGCAAAGCCCTTCATACCTTTTGCCTTTAAGAAATTTTGCAGAAAATGTAATTTAATTAGAAGTTGGTGGATCTGCTAGATCACAATTTCAATTTCCTTCAGAGAAATTATTTAAAATAAATTAAAGTGGTAATATTAAGCAAAAAGGATCAAAGATCTTTGGCGAGAGACTTCAAAGTTCATATTGAATCCATGGCAAAGCCCTTCATGCCTTTTGCCTTTAAGAAATTTTGCAGAAAATGTAATTTAATTAGAAGTTGGTGGATCTGCTAGTTCAATATTTCAATTTCCTTCAGAGAAATTATTTAAAATAAATTAAAGTGGTAATATTAGGCAAAAAGGATCAAAGATCGTTGGCGAGAGACTTCAAGGTTCTTATTGAATCCATGGCAAAGCCCTTCATGCCTTTTGCCTTTAAGAAATTTTGCAGAAAATGTAATTTAATTAGAAGTTGGTGGATCTGCTAGATCACAATTTCAATTTCCTTCAGAGAAATTATTTAAAATAAATTAAAGTGGTAATATTATGCAAAAAGGATCAAAGATCGTTGGCGAGAGACTTCAAAGTTCATATTGAATCCATGGCAAAGCCCTTCATGCCTTTTGCCTTTAAGAAATTTTGCAGAAAATGTAATTTAATTAGAAGTTGGTGGATCTGCTAGATCACAATTTCAATTTCCTTCAGAGAAATTATTTAAAATAAATTAAAGTGGTAATATTAAGCAAAAAGGATCAAAGATCGTTGGCGAGAGACTTCAAAGTTCATATTGAATCCATGGTAAAGCCCTTCATGCCTTTTGCCTTTAAGAAATTTTGCAGAAAATGTAATTTAATTAGAAGTTGGTGGATCTGCTAGATCAATATTTTAATTTCCTTCAGAGAAATTATTTAAAATAAATTAAAGTGGTAATATTAGGCAAAAAGGATCAAAGATCGTTGGCGAGAGACTTCAAGGTTCTTATTGAATCCATGGCAAAGCCCTTCATGCCTTTTGCCTTTAAGAAATTTTGCAGAAAATGTAATTTAATTAGAAGTTGGTGGATCTGCTAGATCACAATTTCAATTTCCTTCAGAGAAATTATTTAAAATAAATTAAAGTGGTAATATTATGCAAAAAGGATCAAAGATCGTTGGCGAGAGACTTCAAAGTTCATATTGAATCCATGGCAAAGCCCTTCATGCCTTTTGCCTTTAAGAAATTTTGCAGAAAATGTAATTTAATTAGAAGTTGGTGGATCTGCTAGATCACAATTTCAATTTCCTTCAGAGAAATTATTTAAAATAAATTAAAGTGGTAATATTAAGCAAAAAGGATCAAAGATCGTTGGCGAGAGACTTCAAAGTTCATATTGAATCCATGGCAAAGCCCTTCATGCCTTTTGCCTTTAAGAAATTTTGCAGAAAATGTAATTTAATTAGAAGTTGGTGGATCTGCTAGATCACTATTTCAATTTCCTTCAGAGAAATTATTTAAAATAAATTAAAGTGGTAATATTATGCAAAAAGGATCAAAGATCGTTGGCGAGGGACTTCAAAGTTCATATTGAATCCATGGCAAAGCCCTTCATACCTTTTGCCTTTAAGAAATTTTGCAGAAAATGTAATTTAATTAGAAGTTGGTGGATCTGCTAGATCACAATTTCAATTTCCTTCAGAGAAATTATTTAAAATAAATTAAAGTGGTAATATTAAGCAAAAAGGATCAAAGATCTTTGGCGAGAGACTTCAAAGTTCATATTGAATCCATGGCAAAGCCCTTCATGCCTTTTGCCTTTAAGAAATTTTGCAGAAAATGTAATTTAATTAGAAGTTGGTGGATCTGCTAGTTCAATATTTCAATTTCCTTCAGAGAAATTATTTAAAATAAATTAAAGTGGTAATATTAAGCAAAAAGGATCAAAGGTCGTTGGCGAGAGACTTCAAAGTTCATATTGAATCCATGGCAAAGCCCTTCATGCCTTTTGCCTTTAAGAAATTTTGCAGAAAATGTAATTTAATTATAAGTTGGTGGATCTGCTAGTTCAATTTCAATTTTTCAGAGAAAATTTCCTTCAGAGAAATTATTTAAAATAAATTAAAGTCGTAATATTAAGCAAAAAGATCGTTGGCGAGGGACTTCAAAGTTCATATTGAATCCATGGCAAAGCCCTTCATGCCTTTTGCCTTTAAGAAATTTTGCAGAAAATGTAATTTAATTAGAAGTTGGTTGATCTGCTAGATCACAATTTCAATTTCCTTCAGAGAAATTATTTAAAATAAATTAAAGTGGTAATATTAAGCAAAGAGGATCAAAGATCGTTGGCGAGAGACTTCAAAGTTCATATTGAATCCATGGCAAAGCCCTTCATGCCTTTTGCCTTTAAGAAATTTTGCAGAAAATGTAATTTAATTAGAAGTTGATGGATCTGCTAGATTACAATTTCAATTTCCTTCAGAGAAATAATTTAAAATAAATTAAAGTGGTAATATTAAGCAAAAAGGATCAAAGATCGTGGGCGAGAGACTTCAAAGTTCATATTGAATCCATGGCAAAGCCCTTCATGCCTTTTGCCTTTAAGAAATTTTGCAGAAAATGTAATTTAATTATAAGTTGGTGGATCTGCTAGTTCAATATTTCAATTTCCTTCAGAGAAATTATTTAAAATAAATTAAAGTCGTAATATTAAGCAAAAAGATCGTTGGCGAGGGACTTCAAAGTTCATATTGAATCCATGGCAAAGCCCTTCATGCCTTTTGCCTTTAAGAAATTTTGCAGAAAATGTAATTTAATTATAAGTTGGTGGATCTGCTAGTTCAATATTTCAATTTCCTTCAGAGAAATTATTTAAAATAAATTAAAGTGGTAATATTAAGCAAAAAGGATCAAAGGTCGTTGGCGAGAGACTTCAAAGTTCATATTGAATCCATGGCAAAGCCCTTCATGCCTTTTGCCTTAAAGAAATTTTGCAGAAAATGTAATTTAATTAGAAGTTGGTGGATCTGCTAGATCACTATTTCAATTTCCTTCAGAGAAATTATTTAAAATAAATTAAAGTGGTAATATTATGCAAAAAGGATCAAAGATCGTTGGCGAGGGACTTCAAAGTTCATATTGAATCCATGGCAAAGCCCTTCATACCTTTTGCCTTTAAGAAATTTTGCAGAAAATGTAATTTAATTAGAAGTTGGTGGATCTGCTAGATCACAATTTCAATTTCCTTCAGAGAAATTATTTAAAATAAATTAAAGTGGTAATATTAAGCAAAAAGATCGTTGGCGAGGGTCTTCAAAGTTCATATTGAATCCATGGCAAAGCCCTTCATGCCTTTTGCCTTTAAGAAATTTTGCAGAAAATGTAATTTAATTATAAGTTGGTGGATCTGCTAGTTCAATATTTCAATTTCCTTCAGAGAAATTATTTAAAATAAATTAAAGTGGTAATATTAAGCAAAAAGGATCAAAGGTCGTTGGCGAGAGACTTCAAAGTTCATATTGAATCCATGGCAAAGCCCTTCATGCCTTTTGCCTTAAAGAAATTTTGCAGAAAATGTAATTTAATTAGAAGTTGGTGGATCTGCTAGATCACTATTTCAATTTCCTTCAGAGAAATTATTTAAAATAAATTAAAGTCGTAATATTAAGCAAAAAGGATCAAAGATCGTTGGCGAGGGACTTCAAAGTTCATATTGAATCCATGGCAAAGCCCTTCATACCTTTTGCCTTTAAGAAATTTTGCAGAAAATGTAATTTAATTAGAAGTTGGTGGATCTGCTAGATCACAATTTCAATTTCCTTCAGAGAAATTATTTAAAATAAATTAAAGTGGTAATATTAAGCAAAAAGGATCAAAGATCGTTGGCGAGAGACTTCAAAGTTCATATTGAATCCATGGCAAAGCCCTTCATGCCTTTTGCCTTTAAGAAATTTTGCAGAAAATGTAATTTAATTAGAAGTTGGTGGATCTGCTAGTTCAATATTTCAATTTCCTTCAGAGAAATTATTTAAAATAAATTAAAGTGGTAATATTAAGCAAAAAGGATCAAAGGTCGTTGGCGAGAGACTTCAAAGTTCATATTGAATCCATGGCAAAGCCCTTCATGCCTTTTGCCTTTAAGAAATTTTGCAGAAAATGTAATTTAATTATAAGTTGGTGGATCTGCTAGATCACAATTTCAATTTCCTTCAGAGAAATTATTTAAAATAAATTAAAGTCGTAATATTAAGCAAAAAGATCGTTGGCGAGGGACTTCAAAGTTCATATTGAATCCATGGCAAAGCCCTTCATGCCTTTTGCCTTTAAGAAATTTTGCAGAAAATGTAATTTAATTAGAAGTTGGTGGATCTGCTAGATCACAATTTCAATTTCCTTCAGAGAAATTATTTAAAATAAATTAAAGTGGTAATATTAAGCAAAGAGGATCAAAGATCGTTGGCGAGAGACTTCAAAGTTCATATTGAATCCATGGCAAAGCCCTTCATGCCTTTTGCCTTTAAGAAATTTTGCAGAAAATGTAATTTAATTAGAAGTTGGTGGATCTGCTAGATCACAATTTCAATTTCCTTCAGAGAAATTATTTAAAATAAATTAAAGTGGTAATATTAAGCAAAAAGGATCAAAGGTCGTTGGCGAGAGACTTCAAAGTTCATATTGAATCCATGGCAAAGCCCTTCATGCCTTTTGCCTTTAAGAAATTTTGCAGAAAATGTAATTTAATTAGAAGTTGGTTGATCTGCTAGATCAATATTTCAATTTCCTTCAGAGAAATAATTTAAAACAAATTAAAGTGGTAATATTAAGCAAAAAGGATCAAAGATCGTTGGCGAGAGACTTCAAAGTTCATATTGAATCCATGGCAAAGCCCTTCATGCCTTTTGCCTTTAAGAAATTTTGCAGAAAATGTAATTTAATTAGAAGTTGAAATAATTTAAAACAAATTAAAGTGGTAATATTAAGCAAAAAGGATCAAAGATCGTTGGCGAGAGACTTCAAAGTTCATATTGAATCCATGGCAAAGCCCTTCATGCCTTTTGCCTTTAAGAAATTTTGCAGAAAATGTAATTTAATTAGAAGTTGGTGGATCTGCTAGATCACTATTTCAATTTCCTTCAGAGAAATTATTTAAAATAAATTAAAGTGGTAATATTATGCAAAAAGGATCAAAGATCGTTGGCGAGGGACTTCAAAGTTCATATTGAATCCATGGCAAAGCCCTTCATACCTTTTGCCTTTAAGAAATTTTGCAGAAAATGTAATTTAATTAGAAGTTGGTGGATCTGCTAGATCACAATTTCAATTTCCTTCAGAGAAATTATTTAAAATAAATTAAAGTGGTAATATTAAGCAAAAAGGATCAAAGGTCGTTGGCGAGAGACTTCAAAGTTCATATTGAATCCATGGCAAAACCCTTCATGCCTTTTGCCTTTAAGAAATTTTGCAGAAAATGTAATTTAATTAGAAGTTGGTGGATCTGCTAGTTCAATATTTCAATTTCCTTCAGAGAAATTATTTAAAATAAATTAAAGTGATAATATTAAGCAAAAAGGATCAAAGGTCGTTGGCGAGAGACTTCAAAGTTCATATTGAATCCATGGCAAAGCCCTTCATGCCTTTTGCCTTTAAGAAATTTTGCAGAAAATGTAATTTAATTAGAAGTTGGTGGATCTGCTAGTTCAATATTTCAATTTCCTTCAGAGAAATTATTTAAAATAAATTAAAGTCGTAATATTAAGCAAAAAAATCGTTGGCGAGGGACTTCAAAGTTCATATTGAATCCATGGCAAAGCCCTTCATGCCTTTTGCCTTTAAGAAATTTTGCAGAAAATGTAATTTAATTAGAAGTTGGTGGATCTGCTAGATCACAATTTCAATTTCCTTCAGAGAAATTATTTAAAATAAATTAAAGTGGTAATATTAAGCAAAGAGGATCAAAGATCGTTGGCGAGAGACTTCAAAGTTCATATTGAATCCATGGCAAAGCCCTTCATGCCTTTTGCCTTTAAGAAATTTTGCAGAAAATGTAATTTAATTAGAAGTTGGTGGATCTGCTAGATCACAATTTCAATTTCCTTCAGAGAAATTATTTAAAATAAATTAAAGTGGTAATATTAAGCAAAAAGGATCAAAGATCGTTGGCGAGAGACTTCAAAGTTCATATTGAATCCATGGCAAAGCCCTTCATGCCTTTTCCTTTAAGAAATTTTGCAGAAAATTTAATTTAATTAGAAGTTGGTGGATCTGCTAGATCACAATTTCAATTTCCTTCAGAGAAATTATTTAAAATAAATTAAAGTGGTAATATTAAGCAAAAAGGATCAAAGATCGTTGGCGAGAGACTTCAAAGTTCATATTGAATCCATGGCAAAGCCCTTCATGCCTTTTGCCTTTAAGAAATTTTGCAGAAAATGTAATTTAATTAGAAGTTGGTGGATCTGCTAGATCACAATTTCAATTTCCTTCAGAGAAATTATTTAAAATAAACTAAAGTGGTAATATTAAGCAAAAAGGATCAAAGATCGTTGGCGAGAGACTTCAAAGTTCATATTGAATCCATGGCAAAGCCCTTCATGCCTTTTGCCTTTAAGAAATTTTGCAGAAAATGTAATTTAATTAGAAGTTGATGGATCTGCTAGATCACAATTTCAATTTCCTTCAGAGAAATTATTTAAAATAAATTAAAGTGGTAATATTAAGCAAAAAGGATCAAAGATCGTTGGCGAGAGACTTCAAAGTTCATATTGAATCCATGGCAAAGCCCTTCATGCCTTTTGCCTTTAAGAAATTTTGCAGAAAATGTAATTTAATTAGAAGTTGGTGGTTCTGCTAGATCAATATTTTAATTTCCTTCAGAGAAATTATTTAAAATAAATTAAAGTGGTAATATTAGGCAAAAAGGATCAAAGATCGTTGGCGAGAGACTTCAAGGTTCTTATTGAATCCATGGCAAAGCCCTTCATGCCTTTTGCCTTTAATAAATTTTTGCAGAAAATGTAATTTAATTAGAAGTTGATGGATCTGCTAGATCACAATTTCAATTTCCTTCAGAGAAATTATTTAAAATAAATTAAAGTGGTAATATTAAGCAAAAAGGATCAAAGATCGTTGGCGAGAGACTTCAAAGTTCATATTGAATCCATGGCAAAGCCCTTCATGCCTTTTGCCTTTAAGAAATTTTGCAGAAAATTTAATTTAATTAGAAGTTGGTGGATCTGCTAGATCACAATTTCAATTTCCTTCAGAGAAATTATTTAAAATAAATTAAAGTGGTAATATTAAGCAAAAAGGATCAAAGATCGTTGGCGAGAGACTTCAAAGTTCATATTGAATCCATGGCAAAGCCCTTCATGCCTTTTGCCTTTAAGAAATTTTGCAGAAAATGTAATTTAATTAGAAGTTGGTGGATCTGCTAGTTCAATATTTCAATTTCCTTCAGAGAAATTATTTAAAATAAATTAAAGTGGTAATATTAAGCAAAAAGGATCAAAGGTCGTTGGCGAGAGACTTCAAAGTTCATATTGAATCCATGGCAAAGCCCTTCATGCCTTTTGCCTTTAAGAAATTTTGCAGAAAATGTAATTTAATTATAAGTTGGTGGATCTGCTAGTTCAATATTTCAATTTCCTTCAGAGAAATTATTTAAAATAAATTAAAGTCGTAATATTAAGCAAAAAGATCGTTGGCGAGGGACTTCAAAGTTCATATTGAATCCATGGCAAAGCCCTTCATGCCTTTTGCCTTTAAGAAATTTTGCAGAAAATGTAATTTAATTAGAAGTTGGTGGTTCTGCTAGATCAATATTTTAATTTCCTTCAGAGAAATTATTTAAAATAAATTAAAGTGGTAATATTAGGCAAAAAGGATCAAAGATCGTTGGCGAGAGACTTCAAGGTTCTTATTGAATCCATGGCAAAGCCCTTCATGCCTTTTGCCTTTAATAAATTTTGCAGAAAATGTAATTTAATTAGAAGTTGATGGATCTGCTAGATCACAATTTCAATTTCCTTCAGAGAAATTATTTAAAATAAATTAAAGTGGTAATATTAAGCAAAAAGGATCAAAGATCTTTGGCGAGAGACTTCAAAGTTCATATTGAATCCATGGCAAAGCTCTTCATGCCTTTTGCCTTTAAGAAATTTTGCAGAAAATGTAATTTAATTAGAAGTTGGTGGATCTGCTAGTTCAATATTTCAATTTCCTTCAGAGAAATTATTTAAAATAAATTAAAGTGGTAATATTAAGCAAAAAGGATCAAAGGTCGTTGGCGAGAGACTTCAAAGTTCATATTGAATCCATGGCAAAGCCCTTCATGCCTTTTGCCTTTAAGAAATTTTGCAGAAAATGTAATTTAATTATAAGTTGGTGGATCTGCTAGATCACAATTTCAATTTCCTTCAGAGAAATTATTTAAAATAAATTAAAGTCGTAATATTAAGCAAAAAGATCGTTGGCGAGGGACTTCAAAGTTCATATTGAATCCATGGCAAAGCCCTTCATGCCTTTTGCCTTTAAGAAATTTTGCAGAAAATGTAATTTAATTAGAAGTTGGTGGATCTGCTAGATCACAATTTCAATTTCCTTCAGAGAAATTATTTAAAATAAATTAAAGTGGTAATATTAAGCAAAGAGGATCAAAGATCGTTGGCGAGAGACTTCAAAGTTCATATTGAATCCATGGCAAAGCCCTTCATGCCTTTTGCCTTTAAGAAATTTTGCAGAAAATGTAATTTAATTAGAAGTTGGTGGATCTGCTAGATCACAATTTCAATTTCCTTCAGAGAAATTATTTAAAATAAATTAAAGTGGTAATATTAAGCAAAAAGGATCAAAGGTCGTTGGCGAGAGACTTCAAAGTTCATATTGAATCCATGGCAAAGCCCTTCATGCCTTTTGCCTTTAAGAAATTTTGCAGAAAATGTAATTTAATTAGAAGTTGGTTGATCTGCTAGATCAATATTTCAATTTCCTTCAGAGAAATAATTTAAAACAAATTAAAGTGGTAATATTAAGCAAGAAGGATCAAAGATCGTTGGCGAGAGACTTCAAAGTTCATATTGAATCCATGGCAAAGCCCTTCATGCCTTTTGCCTTTAAGAAATTTTGCAGAAAATGTAATTTAATTAGAAGTTGGTGGATCTGCTAGATCACTATTTCAATTTCCTTCAGAGAAATTATTTAAAATAAATTAAAGTTATGCAAAAAGGATCAAAGATCGTTGGCGAGGGACTTCAAAGTTCATATTGAATCCATGGCAAAGCCCTTCATACCTTTTGCCTTTAAGAAATTTTGCAGAAAATGTAATTTAATTAGAAGTTGGTGGATCTGCTAGATCACAATTTCAATTTCCTTCAGAGAAATTATTTAAAATAAATTAAAGTGGTAATATTAAGCAAAAAGGATCAAAGATCATTGGCGAGAGACTTCAAAGTTCATATTGAATCCATGGCAAAACCCTTCATGCCTTTTGCCTTTAAGAAATTTTGCAGAAAATGTAATTTAATTAGAAGTTGGTGGATCTGCTAGTTCAATATTTCAATTTCCTTCAGAGAAATTATTTAAAATAAATTAAAGTGATAATATTAAGCAAAAAGGATCAAAGGTCGTTGGCGAGAGACTTCAAAGTTCATATTGAATCCATGGCAAAGCCCTTCATGCCTTTTGCCTTTAAGAAATTTTGCAGAAAATGTAATTTAATTAGAAGTTGGTGGATCTGCTAGTTCAATATTTCAATTTCCTTCAGAGAAATTATTTAAAATAAATTAAAGTCGTAATATTAAGCAAAAAAATCGTTGGCGAGGGACTTCAAAGTTCATATTGAATCCATGGCAAAGCCCTTCATGCCTTTTGCCTTTAAGAAATTTTGCAGAAAATGTAATTTAATTAGAAGTTGGTGGATCTGCTAGATCACAATTTCAATTTCCTTCAGAGAAATTATTTAAAATAAATTAAAGTGGTAATATTAAGCAAAGAGGATCAAAGATCGTTGGCGAGAGACTTCAAAGTTCATATTGAATCCATGGCAAAGCCCTTCATGCCTTTTGCCTTTAAGAAATTTTGCAGAAAATGTAATTTAATTAGAAGTTGGTGGATCTGCTAGATCACAATTTCAATTTCCTTCAGAGAAATTATTTAAAATAAATTAAAGTGGTAATATTAAGCAAAAAGGATCAAAGATCGTTGGCGAGAGACTTCAAAGTTCATATTGAATCCATGGCAAAGCCCTTCATGCCTTTTGCCTTTAAGAAATTTTGCAGAAAATTTAATTTAATTAGAAGTTGGTGGATCTGCTAGATCACAATTTCAATTTCCTTCAGAGAAATTATTTAAAATAAATTAAAGTGGTAATATTAAGCAAAAAGGATCAAAGATCGTTGGCGAGAGACTTCAAAGTTCATATTGAATCCATGGCAAAGCCCTTCATGCCTTTTGCCTTTAAGAAATTTTGCAGAAAATGTAATTTAATTAGAAGTTGGTGGATCTGCTAGATCACAATTTCAATTTCCTTCAGAGAAATTATTTAAAATAAACTAAAGTGGTAATATTAAGCAAAAAGGATCAAAGATCGTTGGCGAGAGACTTCAAAGTTCATATTGAATCCATGGCAAAGCCCTTCATGCCTTTTGCCTTTAAGAAATTCTGCAGAAAATTTAATTTAATTAGAAGTTGGTGGATCTGCTAGATCACAATTTCAATTTCCTTCAGAGAAATTATTTAAAATAAATTAAAGTCGTAATATTAAGCAAAAAGGATCAAAGATCGTTGGCGAGAGACTTCAAAGTTCATATTGAATCCATGGCAAAGCCCTTCATGCCTTTTGCCTTTAAGAAATTTTGCAGAAAATGTAATTTAATTAGAAGTTGGTGGTTCTGCTAGATCAGTTCATATTGAATCCATGGCAAAGCCCTTCATGCCTTTTGCCTTTAAGAAATTTTGCAGAAAATGTAATTTAATTAGAAGTTGGTGGTTCTGCTAGATCAATATTTTAATTTCCTTCAGAGAAATTATTTAAAATAAATTAAAGTGGTAATATTAGGCAAAAAGGATCAAAGATCGTTGGCGAGAGACTTCAAGGTTCTTATTGAATCCATGGCAAAGCCCTTCATGCCTTTTGCCTTTAATAAATTTTTGCAGAAAATGTAATTTAATTAGAAGTTGATGGATCTGCTAGATCACAATTTCAATTTCCTTCAGAGAAATTATTTAAAATAAATTAAAGTGGTAATATTAAGCAAAAAGGATCAAAGATCGTTGGCGAGAGACTTCAAAGTTCATATTGAATCCATGGCAAAGCCCTTCATGCCTTTTGCCTTTAAGAAATTTTGCAGAAAATTTAATTTAATTAGAAGTTGGTGGATCTGCTAGATCACAATTTCAATTTCCTTCAGAGAAATTATTTAAAATAAATTAAAGTGGTAATATTAAGCAAAAAGGATCAAAGATCGTTGGCGAGAGACTTCAAAGTTCATATTGAATCCATGGCAAAGCCCTTCATGCCTTTTGCCTTTAAGAAATTTTGCAGAAAATGTAATTTAATTAGAAGTTGGTGGATCTGCTAGTTCAATATTTCAATTTCCTTCAGAGAAATTATTTAAAATAAATTAAAGTGGTAATATTAAGCAAAAAGGATCAAAGGTCGTTGGCGAGAGACTTCAAAGTTCATATTGAATCCATGGCAAAGCCCTTCATGCCTTTTGCCTTTAAGAAATTTTGCAGAAAATGTAATTTAATTATAAGTTGGTGGATCTGCTAGATCACAATTTCAATTTCCTTCAGAGAAATTATTTAAAATAAATTAAAGTCGTAATATTAAGCAAAAAGATCGTTGGCGAGGGACTTCAAAGTTCATATTGAATCCATGGCAAAGCCCTTCATGCCTTTTGCCTTTAAGAAATTTTGCAGAAAATGTAATTTAATTAGAAGTTGGTGGATCTGCTAGATCACAATTTCAATTTCCTTCAGAGAAATTATTTAAAATAAATTAAAGTGGTAATATTAAGCAAAGAGGATCAAAGATCGTTGGCGAGAGACTTCAAAGTTCATATTGAATCCATGGCAAAGCCCTTCATGCCTTTTGCCTTTAAGAAATTTTGCAGAAAATGTAATTTAATTAGAAGTTGGTGGATCTGCTAGTTCAATATTTCAATTTCCTTCAGAGAAATTATTTAAAATAAATTAAAGTCGTAATATTAAGCAAAAAGATCGTTGGCGAGGGACTTCAAAGTTCATATTGAATCCATGGCAAAGCCCTTCATGCCTTTTGCCTTTAAGAAATTTTGCAGAAAATGTAATTTAATTAGAAGTTGGTGGATCTGCTAGATCACAATTTCAATTTCCTTCAGAGAAATTATTTAAAATAAATTAAAGTGGTAATATTAAGCAAAAAGGATCAAAGATCGTTGGCGAGAGACTTCAAAGTTCATATTGAATCCATGGCAAAGCCCTTCATGCCTTTTGCCTTTAAGAAATTTTGCAGAAAATTTAATTTAATTAGAAGTTGGTGGATCTGCTAGATCACAATTTCAATTTCCTTCAGAGAAATAATTTAAAATAAATTAAAGTGGTAATATTAAGCAAAAAGGATCAAAGATCGTTGGCGAGAGACTTCAAAGTTCATATTGAATCCATGGCAAAGCCCTTCATGCCTTTTGCCTTTAAGAAATTTTGCAGAAAATGTAATTTAATTAGAAGTTGGTGGATCTGCTAGATCACAATTTCAATTTCCTTCAGAGAAATTATTTAAAATAAACTAAAGTGGTAATATTAAGCAAAAAGGATCAAAGATCGTTGGCGAGAGACTTCAAAGTTCATATTGAATCCATGGCAAAGCCCTTCATGCCTTTTGCCTTTAAGAAATTTTGCAGAAAATGTAATTTAATTAGAAGTTGATGGATCTGCTAGATCACAATTTCAATTTCCTTCAGAGAAATTATTTAAAATAAATTAAAGTGGTAATATTAAGCAAAAAGGATCAAAGATCGTTGGCGAGAGACTTCAAAGTTCATATTGAATCCATGGCAAAGCCCTTCATGCCTTTTGCCTTTAAGAAATTTTGCAGAAAATGTAATTTAATTAGAAGTTGGTGGTTCTGCTAGATCAATATTTTAATTTCCTTCAGAGAAATTATTTAAAATAAATTAAAGTGGTAATATTAGGCAAAAAGGATCAAAGATCGTTGGCGAGAGACTTCAAGGTTCTTATTGAATCCATGGCAAAGCCCTTCATGCCTTTTGCCTTTAATAAATTTTGCAGAAAATGTAATTTAATTAGAAGTTGATGGATCTGCTAGATCACAATTTCAATTTCCTTCAGAGAAATTATTTAAAATAAATTAAAGTGGTAATATTAAGCAAAAAGGATCAAAGATCGTTGGCGAGAGACTTCAAAGTTCATATTGAATCCATGGCAAAGCCCTTCATGCCTTTTGCCTTTAAGAAATTCTGCAGAAAATTTAATTTAATTAGAAGTTGGTGGATCTGCTAGATCACAATTTCAATTTCCTTCAGAGAAATTATTTAAAATAAATTAAAGTGGTAATATTAAGCAAAAAGGATCAAAGATCGTTGGCGAGAGACTTCAAAGTTCATATTGAATCCATGGCAAAGCCCTTCATGCCTTTTGCCTTTAAGAAATTTTGCAGAAAATGTAATTTAATTAGAAGTTGGTGGATCTGCTAGTTCAATATTTCAATTTCCTTCAGAGAAATTATTTAAAATAAATTAAAGTGGTAATATTAGGCAAAAAGGATCAAAGGTCGTTGGCGAGAGACTTCAAAGTTCATATTGAATCCATGGCAAAGCCCTTCATGCCTTTTGCCTTTAAGAAATTTTGCAGAAAATGTAATTTAATTATAAGTTGGTGGATCTGCTAGTTCAATATTTCAATTTCCTTCAGAGAAATTATTTAAAATAAATTAAAGTCGTAATATTAAGCAAAAAGATCGTTGGCGAGGGACTTCAAAGTTCATATTGAATCCATGGCAAAGCCCTTCATACCTTTTGCCTTTAAGAAATTTTGCAGAAAATGTAATTTAATTAGAAGTTGATGGATCTGCTAGATCACAATTTCAATTTCCTTCAGAGAAATAATTTAAAATAAATTAAAGTGGTAATATTAAGCAAAAAGGATCAAAGATCTTTGGCGAGAGACTTCAAAGTTCATATTGAATCCATGGCAAAGCTCTTCATGCCTTTTGCCTTTAAGAAATTTTGCAGAAAATGTAATTTAATTAGAAGTTGGTGGATCTGCTAGTTCAATATTTCAATTTCCTTCAGAGAAATTATTTAAAATAAATTAAAGTGGTAATATTAAGCAAAAAGGATCAAAGGTCGTTGGCGAGAGACTTCAAAGTTCATATTGAATCCATGGCAAAGCCCTTCATGCCTTTTGCCTTTAAGAAATTTTGCAGAAAATGTAATTTAATTATAAGTTGGTGGATCTGCTAGTTCAATATTTCAATTTCCTTCAGAGAAATTATTTAAAATAAATTAAAGTCGTAATATTAAGCAAAAAGATCGTTGGCGAGGGACTTCAAAGTTCATATTGAATCCATGGCAAAGCCCTTCATGCCTTTTGCCTTTAAGAAATTTTGCAGAAAATGTAATTTAATTAGAAGTTGGTTGATCTGCTAGATCACAATTTCAATTTCCTTCAGAGAAATTATTTAAAATAAATTAAAGTGGTAATATTAAGCAAAAAGGATCAAAGATCGTTGGCGAGAGACTTCAAAGTTCATATTGAATCCATGGCAAAGCCCTTCATGCCTTTTGCCTTTAAGAAATTTTGCAGAAAATGTAATTTAATTATAAGTTGGTGGATCTGCTAGTTCAATATTTCAATTTCCTTCAGAGAAATTATTTAAAATAAATTAAAGTCGTAATATTAAGCAAAAAGATCGTTGGCGAAGGACTTCAAAGTTCATATTGAATCCATGGCAAAGCCCTTCATGCCTTTTGCCTTTAAGAAATTTTGCAGAAAATGTAATTTAATTAGAAGTTGATGGATCTGCTAGATCACAATTTCAATTTCCTTCAGAGAAATTATTTAAAATAAATTAAAGTGGTAATATTAAGCAAAAAGGATCAAAGGTCGTTGGCGAGAGACTTCAAAGTTTATATTGAATCCATGGCAAAGCCCTTCATACCTTTTGCCTTTAAGAAATTTTGCAGAAAATGTAATTTAATTATAAGTTGGTGGATCTGCTAGTTCAATATTTCAATTTCCTTCAGAGAAATTATTTAAAATAAATTAAAGTGGTAATATTAAGCAAAAAGGATCAAAGGTCGTTGGCGAGAGACTTCAAAGTTCATATTGAATCCATGGCAAAGCCCTTCATGCCTTTTGCCTTTAAGAAATTTTGCAGAAAATGTAATTTAATTATAAGTTGGTGGATCTGCTAGTTCAATATTTCAATTTCCTTCAGAGAAATTATTTAAAATAAATTAAAGTCGTAATATTAAGCAAAAAGATCGTTGGCGAGGGACTTCAAAGTTCATATTGAATCCATGGCAAAGCCCTTCATGCCTTTTGCCTTTAAGAAATTTTGCAGAAAATGTAATTTAATTAGAAGTTGGTTGATCTGCTAGATCAATATTTCAATTTCCTTCAGAGAAATTATTTAAAATAAATTAAAGTGGTAATATTAAGCAAAAAGGATCAAAGATCGTTGGCGAGAGACTTCAATGTTCATATTGAATCCATGGCAAAGCCCTTCATGCCTTTTGCCTTTAAGAAATTTTGCAGAAAATGTAATTTAATTAGAAGTTGGTGGATCTGCTAGATCACAATTTCAATTTCCTTCAGAGAAATTATTTAAAATAAATTAAAGTAGTAATATTAAGCAAAAAGGATCAAAGATCGTTGGCGAGAGACTTCAAAGTTCATATTGAATCCATGGCAAAGCCCTTCATGCCTTTTGCCTTTAAGAAATTTTGCAGAAAATGTAATTTAATTAGAAGTTGGTGGATCTGCTAGTTCAATATTTCAATTTCCTTCAGAGAAATTATTTAAAATAAATTAAAGTCGTAATATTAAGCAAAAAGATCGTTGGCGAGGGACTTCAAAGTTCATATTGAATCCATGGCAAAGCCCTTCATGCCTTTTGCCTTTAAGAAATTTTGCAGAAAATGTAATTTAATTAGAAGTTGGTTGATCTGCTAGATCACAATTTCAATTTCCTTCAGAGAAATTATTTAAAATAAATTAAAGTGGTAATATTAAGCAAAGAGGATCAAAGATCGTTGGCGAGAGACTTCAAAGTTCATATTGAATCCATGGCAAAGCCCTTCATGCCTTTTGCCTTTAAGAAATTTTGCAGAAAATGTAATTTAATTAGAAGTTGGTGGATCTGCTAGTTCAATATTTCAATTTCCTTCAGAGAAATTATCTAAAATAAATTAAAGTCGTAATATTAAGCAAAAAGATCGTTGGCGAGGGACTTCAAAGTTCATATTGAATCCATGGCAAAGCCCTTCATGCCTTTTGCCTTTAAGAAATTTTGCAGAAAATGTAATTTAATTAGAAGTTGGTTGATCTGCTAGATCACAATTTCAATTTCCTTCAGAGAAATTATTTAAAATAAATTAAAGTGGTAATATTATGCAAAAATGATCAAAGATCGTTGGCGAGGGACTTCAAAGTTCATATTGAATCCATGGCAAAGCCCTTCATACCTTTTGCCTTTAAGAAATTTTGCAGAAAATGTAATTTAATTAGAAGTTGGTGGATCTGCTAGTTCAATATTTCAATTTCCTTCAGAGAAATTATTTAAAATAAATTAAAGTGGTAATATTAAGCAAAAAGGATCAAAGATCGTTGGCGAGAGACTTCAAAGTTCATATTGAATCCATGGCAAAGCCCTTCATACCTTTTGCCTTTAAGAAATTTTGCAGAAAATGTAATTTAATTAGAAGTTGGTGGATCTGCTAGTTCAATATTTCAATTTCCTTCAGAGAAATTATTTAAAATAAATTAAAGTCGTAATATTAAGCATAAAGATCGTTGGCGAGGGACTTCAAAGTTCATATTGAATCCATGGCAAAGCCCTTCATGCCTTTTGCCTTTAAGAAATTTTGCAGAAAATGTAATTTAATTAGAAGTTGGTGGATCTGCTAGATCACAATTTCAATTTCCTTCAGAGAAATTATTTAAAATAAATTAAAGTGGTAATATTAAGCAAAAAGGATCAAAGATCGTTAGCGAGAGACTTCAAAGTTCATATTGAATCCATGGCAAAGCCCTTCATGCCTTTTGCCTTTAAGAAATTTTGCAGAAAATTTAATTTAATTAGAAGTTGGTGGATCTGCTAGATCACAATTTCAATTTCCTTCAGAGAAATTATTTAAAATAAATTAAAGTCGTAATATTAAGCAAAAAGGATAAAAGATCGTTAGCGAGAGACTTCAAAGTTCATATTGAATCCATGGCAAAGCCCTTCATGCCTTTTGCCTTTAAGAAATTTTGCAGAAAATTTAATTTAATTAGAAGTTGGTGGATCTGCTAGATCACAATTTCAATTTCCTTCAGAGAAATTATTTAAAATAAATTAAAGTGGTAATATTAAGCAAAAAGGATCAAAGATCGTTAGCGAGAGACTTCAAAGTTCATATTGAATCCATGGCAAAGCCCTTCATGCCTTTTGCCTTTAAGAAATTTTGCAGAAAATTTAATTTAATTAGAAGTTGGTGGATCTGCTAGATCACAATTTCAATTTCCTTCAGAGAAATTATTTAAAATAAATTAAAGTCGTAATATTAAGCAAAAAGGATAAAAGATCGTTGGCGAGAGACTTCAAAGTTCATATTGAATCCATGGCAAAGCCCTTCATGCCTTTTGCCTTTAAGAAATTTTGCAGAAAATGTAATTTAATTAGAAGTTGATGGATCTGCTAGATCACAATTTCAATTTCCTTCAGAGAAATTATTTAAAATAAATTAAAGTCGTAATATTAAGCAAAAAGGATAAAAGATCGTTAGCGAGAGACTTCAAAGTTCATATTGAATCCATGGCAAAGCCCTTCATGCCTTTTGCCTTTAAGAAATTTTGCAGAAAATTTAATTTAATTAGAAGTTGGTGGATCTGCTAGATCACAATTTCAATTTCCTTCAGAGAAATTATTTAAAATAAATTAAAGTGGTAATATTAAGCAAAAAGGATCAAAGATCGTTAGCGAGAGACTTCAAAGTTCATATTGAATCCATGGCAAAGCCCTTCATGCCTTTTGCCTTTAAGAAATTTTGCAGAAAATGTAATTTAATTAGAAGTTGGTGGATCTGCTAGATCACAATTTCAATTTCCTTCAGAGAAATTATTTAAAATAAATTAAAGTGGTAATATTAAGCAAAAAGGATCAAAGATCGTTAGCGAGAGACTTCAAAGTTCATATTGAATCCATGGCAAAGCCCTTCATGCCTTTTGCCTTTAAGAAATTTTGCAGAAAATTTAATTTAATTAGAAGTTGGTGGATCTGCTAGATCACAATTTCAATTTCCTTCAGAGAAATTATTTAAAATAAATTAAAGTCGTAATATTAAGCAAAAAGGATAAAAGATCGTTGGCGAGAGACTTCAAAGTTCATATTGAATCCATGGCAAAGCCCTTCATGCCTTTTGCCTTTAAGAAATTTTGCAGAAAATGTAATTTAATTAGAAGTTGATGGATCTGCTAGATCACAATTTCAATTTCCTTCAGAGAAATTATTTAAAATAAATTAAAGTCGTAATATTAAGCAAAAAGGATCAAAGATCGTTGGCGAGAGACTTCAAAGTTCATATTGAATCCATGGCAAAGCCCTTCATGCCTTTTGCCTTTAAGAAATTTTGCAGAAAATGTAATTTAATTATAAGTTGGTGGATCTGCTAGTTCAATATTTCAATTTCCTTCAGAGAAATTATTTAAAATAAATTAAAGTCGTAATATTAAGCAAAAAGATCGTTGGCGAAGGACTTCAAAGTTCATATTGAATCCATGGCAAAGCCCTTCATGCCTTTTGCCTTTAAGAAATTTTGCAGAAAATGTAATTTAATTAGAAGTTGGTGGATCTGCTAGATCAATATTTTAATTTCCTTCAGAGAAATTATTTAAAATAAATTAAAGTGGTAATATTAGGCAAAAAGGATCAAAGATCGTTGGCGAGAGACTTCAAAGTTCATATTGAATCCATGGCAAAGCCCTTCATGCCTTTTGCCTTTAAGAAATTTTGCAGAAAATGTAATTTAATTAAAAGTTGGTGGATCTGCTAGATCACAATTTCAATTTCCTTCAGAGAAATTATTTAAAATAAATTAAAGTGGTAATATTATGCAAAAATGATCAAAGATCGTTGGCGAGAGACTTCAAAGTTCATATTGAATCCATGGCAAAGCCCTTCATGCCTTTTGCCTTTAAGAAATTTTGCAGAAAATGTAATTTAATTAGAAGTTGGTGGATCTGCTAGATCAATATTTTAATTTCCTTCAGAGAAATTATTTAAAATAAATTAAAGTCGTAATATTAAGCAAAAAGGATCAAAGATCGTTGGCGAGAGACTTCAAGGTTCTTATTGAATCCATGGCAAAGCCCTTCATGCCTTTTGCCTTTAAGAAATTTTGCAGAAAATGTAATTTAATTAGAAGTTGAGAAATTATTTAAAATAAATTGGATCTGCTAGACTTCAAGGTTCTTATTTTCAATTTCCTTTAAGAAATTTTGCAGAAAATGTAATTTAATTAGAAGTTGATGGATCTGCTAGATCACAATTTCAATTTCCTTCAGAGAAATTATTTAAAATAAATTAAAGTGGTAATATTATGCAAAAAGGATCAAAGATCGTTGGCGAGTGACTTCAAAGTTCATATTGAATCCATGGCAAAGCCCTTCACACCTTTTGCCTTTAAGAAATTTTGCAGAAAATGTAATTTAATTAGAAGTTGGTGGATCTGCTAGATCAATATTTTAATTTCCTTCAGAGAAATTATTTAAAATAAATTAAAGTCGTAATATTAAGCAAAAAGGATCAAAGATCGTTGGCGAGAGACTTCAAGGTTCTTATTGAATCCATGGCAAAGCCCTTCATGCCTTTTGCCTTTAAGAAATTTTGCAGAAAATGTAATTTAATTAGAAGTTGGTGGATCTGCTAGATCAATATTTTAATTTCCTTCAGAGAAATTATTTAAAATAAATTAAAGTGGTAATATTAGGCAAAAAGGATCAAAGATCGTTGGCGAGAGACTTCAAAGTTCATATTGAATCCATGGCAAAGCCCTTCATGCCTTTTGCCTTTAAGAAATTTTGCAGAAAATGTAATTTAATTAAAAGTTGGTGGATCTGCTAGATCAATATTTTAATTTCCTTCAGAGAAATTATTTAAAATAAATTAAAGTGGTAATATTAAGCAAAAAGGATCAAAGATCGTTGGCGAGAGACTTCAAAGTTCATATTGAATCCATGGCAAAGCCCTTCATGCCTTTTGCCTTTAAGAAATTTTGCAGAAAATGTAATTTAATTAAAAGTTGGTGGATCTGCTAGATCAATATTTTAATTTCCTTCAGAGAAATTATTTAAAATAAATTAAAGTGGTAATATTATGCAAAAAGGATCAAAGATCGTTGGCGAGAGACTTCAAAGTTCATATTGAATCCATGGCAAAGCCCTTCATGCCTTTTGCCTTTAAGAAATTTTGCAGAAAATGTAATTTAATTAGAAGTTGGTGGATCTGCTAGATCAATATTTTAATTTCCTTCAGAGAAATTATTTAAAATAAATTAAAGTGGTAATATTAGGCAAAAAGGATCAAAGATCGTTGGCGAGAGACTTCAAAGTTCATATTGAATCCATGGCAAAGCCCTTCATGCCTTTTGCCTTTAAGAAATTTTGCAGAAAATGTAATTTAATTAAAAGTTGGTAGATCTGCTAGATCAATATTTTAATTTCCTTCAGAGAAATTATTTAAAATAAATTAAAGTGGTAATATTAAGCAAAAAGGATCAAAGATCGTTGGCGAGAGACTTCAAAGTTCATATTGAATCCATGGCAAAGCCCTTCATGCCTTTTGCCTTTAAGAAATTTTGCAGAAAATGTAATTTAATTAGAAGTTGGTTGATCTGCTAGATCACAATTTCAATTTCCTTCAGAGAAATTATTTAAAATAAATTAAAGTGGTAATATTAAGCAAAAAGGATCAAAGATCGTTGGCGAGAGACTTCAAAGTTCATATTGAATCCATGGCAAAGCCCTTCATGCCTTTTGCCTTTAAGAAATTTTGCAGAAAATGTAATTTAATTAGAAGTTGGTTGATCTGCTAGATCACAATTTCAATTTCCTTCAGAGAAATTATTTAAAATAAATTAAAGTGGTAATATTATGCAAAAAGGATCAAAGATCGTTGGCGAGGGACTTCAAAGTTCATATTGAATCCATGGCAAAGCCCTTCACACCTTTTGCCTTTAAGAAATTTTGCAGAAAATGTAATTTAATTAGAAGTTGGTGGATCTGCTAGATCAATATTTTAATTTCCTTCAGAGAAATTATTTAAAATAAATTAAAGTCGTAATATTAAGCAAAAAGGATCAAAGATCGTTGGCGAGAGACTTCAAGGTTCTTATTGAATCCATGGCAAAGCCCTTCATGCCTTTTGCCTTTAAGAAATTTTGCAGAAAATGTAATTTAATTAGAAGTTGATGGATCTGCTAGATCACAATTTCAATTTCCTTCAGAGAAATTATTTAAAATAAATTAAAGTGGTAATATTAAGCAAAAAGGATCAAAGATCGTTGGCGAGAGACTTCAAAGTTCATATTGAATCCATGGCAAAGCCCTTCATGCCTTTTGCCTTTAAGAAATTTTGCAGAAAATGTAATTTAATTAGAAGTTGGTGGATCTGCTAGATCAATATTTTAATTTCCTTCAGAGAAATTATTTAAAATAAATTAAAGTGGTAATATTAGGCAAAAAGGATCAAAGATCGTTGGCGAGAGACTTCAAAGTTCATATTGAATCCATGGCAAAGCCCTTCATGCCTTTTGCCTTTAAGAAATTTTGCAGAAAATGTAATTTAATTAAAAGTTGGTGGATCTGCTAGATCAATATTTTAATTTCCTTCAGAGAAATTATTTAAAATAAATTAAAGTGGTAATATTAAGCAAAAAGGATCAAAGATCGTTGGCGAGAGACTTCAAAGTTCATATTGAATCCATGGCAAAGCCCTTCATGCCTTTTGCCTTTAAGAAATTTTGCAGAAAATGTAATTTAATTAGAAGTTGGTTGATCTGCTAGATCACAATTTCAATTTCCTTCAGAGAAATTATTTAAAATAAATTAAAGTGGTAATATTAAGCAAAAAGGATCAAAGATCGTTGGCGAGAGACTTCAAAGTTCATATTGAATCCATGGCAAAGCCCTTCATGCCTTTTGCCTTTAAGAAATTTTGCAGAAAATGTAATTTAATTAGAAGTTGGTGGATCTGCTAGATCACAATTTCAATTTCCTTCAGAGAAATTATTTAAAATAAACTAAAGTGGTAATATTAAGCAAAAAGGATCAAAGATCGTTGGCGAGAGACTTCAAAGTTCATATTGAATCCATGGCAAAGCCCTTAATGCCTTTTGCCTTTAAGAAATTTTGCAGAAAATGTAATTTAATTAGAAGTTGATGGATCTGCTAGATCACAATTTCAATTTCCTTCAGAGAAATTATTTAAAATAAATTAAAGTGGTAATATTAAGCAAAAAGGATCAAAGATCGTTGGCGAGAGACTTCAAAGTTCATATTGAATCCATGGCAAAGCCCTTCATGCCTTTTGCCTTTAAGAAATTTTGCAGAAAATGTAATTTAATTAGAAGTTGGTGGTTCTGCTAGATCAATATTTTAATTTCCTTCAGAGAAATTATTTAAAATAAATTAAAGTGGTAATATTAGGCAAAAAGGATCAAAGATCGTTGGCGAGAGACTTCAAGGTTCTTATTGAATCCATGGCAAAGCCCTTCATGCCTTTTGCCTTTAATAAATTTTGCAGAAAATGTAATTTAATTAGAAGTTGATGGATCTGCTAGATCACAATTTCAATTTCCTTCAGAGAAATTATTTAAAATAAATTAAAGTGGTAATATTAAGCAAAAAGGATCAAAGATCGTTGGCGAGAGACTTCAAAGTTCATATTGAATCCATGGCAAAGCCCTTCATGCCTTTTGCCTTTAAGAAATTTTGCAGAAAATTTAATTTAATTAGAAGTTGGTGGATCTGCTAGATCACAATTTCAATTTCCTTCAGAGAAATTATTTAAAATAAATTAAAGTGGTAATATTAAGCAAAAAGGATCAAAGATCGTTGGCGAGAGACTTCAAAGTTCATATTGAATCCATGGCAAAGCCCTTCATGCCTTTTGCCTTTAAGAAATTTTGCAGAAAATGTAATTTAATTAGAAGTTGGTGGATCTGCTAGTTCAATATTTCAATTTCCTTCAGAGAAATTATTTAAAATAAATTAAAGTCGTAATATTAAGCAAAAAGGATCAAAGGTCGTTGGCGAGAGACTTCAAAGTTCATATTGAATCCATGGCAAAGCCCTTCATGCCTTTTGCCTTTAAGAAATTTTGCAGAAAATGTAATTTAATTATAAGTTGGTGGATCTGCTAGTTCAATATTTCAATTTCCTTCAGAGAAATTATTTAAAATAAATTAAAGTCGTAATATTAAGCAAAAAGATCGTTGGCGAGGGACTTCAAAGTTCATATTGAATCCATGGCAAAGCCCTTCATAACTTTTGCCTTTAAGAAATTTTGCAGAAAATGTAATTTAATTAGAAGTTGGTGGATCTGCTAGATCACAATTTCAATTTCCTTCAGAGAAATAATTTAAAATAAATTAAAGTGGTAATATTAAGCAAAAAGAATCAAAGATCTTTGGCGAGAGACTTCAAAGTTCATATTGAATCCATGGCAAAGCTCTTCATGCCTTTTGCCTTTAAGAAATTTTGCAGAAAATGTAATTTAATTAGAAGTTGGTGGATCTGCTAGTTCAATATTTCAATTTCCTTCAGAGAAATTATTCATTCATTTTCAACCGCTTATCCCTATTGGGGTCGCGGGCCCATGACATCCAATCTAGCAGCCCACGCCTGTCGGTCCTCCGCCACTTCAGGAAGATGTTCGGGTTCGATCCCGAGGCGCTCCAAGGCAAGATTCTGAATTTGATTCAGCCACCTTGTCCTAGGTCTGCCTCGAGGCCGAGGTCTCCTCACAATGGCTTGCATAGCTTTTTTGGGGAATCTTTCTTCATTCATGCGTTGAACATGTCCATACCATCGAAGTTGTGATCTCTCAACCCGAAGAAGCAGCTCCTCGATTCTTAGTTCCTCACGAACGGCCACATTCCTCACTCGATCTCTACGAGTGATTCCCTTTACCGCTCGAAGGTACCTCATCTCGGCAGCTTGTACTCGCGATCTTACCCTTTCGGTCATTACCCAAATCTCATGACCATAGGTGAGAATAGGAATGAACACAGCTTTGAAAACCGATAATTTAGCCGATCGACTAAGCTCGACCTTCCTCAACACGCTTCTGCCAAGCTCCCTCATTACTGCAGAAGCTTGACCGATTCGCGACGAGAGTTCTGCCTCCATCCTACCATCACTCGTGAATAACACCCCGAGATACTTGATCAGAGAAATTATTTAAAATAAATTAAAGTGGTAATATTAAGCAAAAAGGATCAAAGGTCGTTGGCGAGAGACTTCAAAGTTCATATTGAATCCATGGCAAAGCCCTTCATGCCTTTTGCCTTTAAGAAATTTTGCAGAAAATGTAATTTAATTATAAGTTGGTGGATCTGCTAGTTCAATATTTCAATTTCCTTCAGAGAAATTATTTAAAATAAATTAAAGTCGTAATATTAAGCAAAAAGATCGTTGGCGAAGGACTTCAAAGTTCATATTGAATCCATGGCAAAGCCCTTCATGCCTTTTGCCTTTAAGAAATTTTGCAGAAAATTTAATTTAATTAGAAGTTGATGGATCTGCTAGATCACAATTTCAATTTCCTTCAGAGAAATTATTTAAAATAAATTAAAGTGGTAATATTAAGCAAAAAGGATCAAAGGTCGTTGGCGAGAGACTTCAAAGTTCATATTGAATCCATGGCAAAGCCCTTCATGCCTTTTGCCTTTAAGAAATTTTGCAGAAAATGTAATTTAATTATAAGTTGGTGGATCTGCTAGTTCAATATTTCAATTTCCTTCAGAGAAATTATTTAAAATAAATTAAAGTGGTAATATTAAGCAAAAAGGATCAAAGGTCGTTGGCGAAGGACTTCAAAGTTCATATTGAATCCATGGCAAAGCCCTTCATGCCTTTTGCCTTTAAGAAATTTTGCAGAAGATTTAATTTAATTAGAAGTTGATGGATCTGCTAGATCACAATTTCAATTTCCTTCAGAGAAATTATTTAAAATAAATTAAAGTGGTAATATTAAGCGAAAAGGATCAAAGGTCGTTGGCGAGAGACTTCAAAGTTCATATTGAATCCATGGCAAAGCCCTTCATGCCTTTTGCCTTTAAGAAATTTTGCAGAAAATGTAATTTAATTATAAGTTGGTGGATCTGCTAGTTCAATATTTCAATTTCCTTCAGAGAAATTATTTAAAATAAATTAAAGTGGTAATATTAAGCAAAAAGGATCAAAGGTCGTTGGCGAGAGACTTCAAAGTTCATATTGAATCCATGGCAAAGCCCTTCATGCCTTTTGCCTTTAAGAAATTTTGCAGAAAATGTAATTTAATTATAAGTTGGTGGATCTGCTAGTTCAATATTTCAATTTCCTTCAGAGAAATTATTTAAAATAAATTAAAGTCGTAATATTAAGCAAAAAGATCGTTGGCGAGGGACTTCAAAGTTCATATTGAATCCATGGCAAAGCCCTTCATGCCTTTTGCCTTTAAGAAATTTTGCAGAAAATGTAATTTAATTAGAAGTTGGTTGATCTGCTAGATCACAATTTCAATTTCCTTCAGAGAAATTATTTAAAATAAATTAAAGTGGTAATATTAAGCAAAAAGGATCAAAGGTCGTTGGCGAGAGACTTCAAAGTTCATATTGAATCCATGGCAAAGCCCTTCATGCCTTTTGCCTTTAAGAAATTTTGCAGAAAATGTAATTTAATTATAAGTTGGTGGATCTGCTAGTTCAATATTTCAATTTCCTTCAGAGAAATTATTTAAAATAAATTAAAGTGGTAATATTAAGCAAAAAGGATCAAAGGTCGTTGGCGAGAGACTTCAAAGTTCATATTGAATCCATGGCAAAGCCCTTCATGCCTTTTGCCTTTAAGAAATTTTGCAGAAAATGTAATTTAATTAGAAGTTGGTTGATCTGCTAGATCACAATTTCAATTTCCTTCAGAGAAATTATTTAAAATAAATTAAAGTGGTAATATTAAGCAAAAAGGATCAAAGGTTCAATATTTCAATTTCCTTCAGAGAAATTATTTAAAATAAATTAAAGTGGTAATATTAAGCAAAAAGGATCAAAGGTCGTTGGCGAGAGACTTCAAAGTTCATATTGAATCCATGGCAAAGCCCTTCATGCCTTTTGCCTTTAAGAAATTTTGCAGAAAATGTAATTTAATTAGAAGTTGGTGGATCTGCTAGTTCAATATTTCAATTTCCTTCAGAGAAATTATTTAAAATAAATTAAAGTGGTAATATTAAGCAAAAAGGATCAAAGGTCGTTGGCGAGAGACTTCAAAGTTCATATTGAATCCATGGCAAAGCCCTTCATGCCTTTTGCCTTTAAGAAATTTTGCAGAAAATGTAATTTAATTATAAGTTGGTGGATCTGCTAGTTCAATATTTCAATTTCCTTCAGAGAAATTATTTAAAATAAATTAAAGTGGTAATATTAAGCAAAAAGGATCAAAGGTCGTTGGCGAGAGACTTCAAAGTTCATATTGAATCCATGGCAAAGCCCTTCATGCCTTAAGCAAAAAGAGAGACTTCAAAGTTCATATTGAATCCATGGCAAAGCCCTTCATGCCTTTAAGAAATTTTGCAGAAAATGTAATTTAATTATAAGTTGGTGGATCTGCTAGTTCAATATTTCAATTTCCTTCAGAGAAATTATTTAAAATAAATTAAAGTCGTAATATTAAGCAAAAAGATCGTTGGCGAGGGACTTCAAAGTTCATATTGAATCCATGGCAAAGCCCTTCATGCCTTTTGCCTTTAAGAAATTTTGCAGAAAATGTAATTTAATTAGAAGTTGGTGGATCTGCTAGTTCAATATTTCAATTTCCTTCAGAGAAATTATTTAAAATAAATTAAAGTCGTAATATTAAGCAAAAAGATCGTTGGCGAGAGACTTCAAAGTTCATATTGAATCCATGGCAAAGCCCTTCATGCCTTTTGCCTTTAAGAAATTTTGCAGAAAATGTAATTTAATTAGAAGTTGGTGGATCTGCTAGATCACAATTTCAATTTCCTTCAGAGAAATTATTTAAAATAAATTAAAGTGGTAATATTAAGCAAAGAGGATCAAAGATCGTTGGCGAGAGACTTCAAAGTTCATATTGAATCCATGGCAAAGCCCTTCATGCCTTTTGCCTTTAAGAAATTTTGCAGAAAATGTAATTTAATTAGAAGTTGGTGGATCTGCTAGATCACAATTTCAATTTCCTTCAGAGAAATTATTTAAAATAAATTAAAGTGGTAATATTAAGCAAAAAGGATCAAAGATCGTTGGCGAGAGACTTCAAAGTTCATATTGAATCCATGGCAAAGCCCTTCATGCCTTTTGCCTTTAAGAAATTTTGCAGAAAATGTAATTTAATTATAAGTTGGTGGATCTGCTAGTTCAATATTTCAATTTCCTTCAGAGAAATTATTTAAAATAAATTAAAGTGGTAATATTAAGCAAAAAGGATCAAAGGTCGTTGGCGAGAGACTTCAAAGTTCATATTGAATCCATGGCAAAGCCCTTCATGCCTTTTGCCTTTAAGAAATTTTGCAGAAAATGTAATTTAATTATAAGTTGGTGGATCTGCTAGTTCAATATTTCAATTTCCTTCAGAGAAATTATTTAAAATAAATTAAAGTGGTAATATTAAGCAAAAAGGATCAAAGGTCGTTGGCGAGAGACTTCAAAGTTCATATTGAATCCATGGCAAAGCCCTTCATGCCTTTTGCCTTTAAGAAATTTTGCAGAAAATGTAATTTAATTATAAGTTGGTGGATCTGCTAGTTCAATATTTCAATTTCCTTCAGAGAAATTATTTAAAATAAATTAAAGTCGTAATATTAAGCAAAAAGATCGTTGGCGAGGGACTTCAAAGTTCATATTGAATCCATGGCAAAGCCCTTCATGCCTTTTGCCTTTAAGAAATTTTGCAGAAAATGTAATTTAATTAGAAGTTGGTGGATCTGCTAGTTCAATATTTCAATTTCCTTCAGAGAAATTATTTAAAATAAATTAAAGTCGTAATATTAAGCAAAAAGATCGTTGGCGAGGGACTTCAAAGTTCATATTGAATCCATGGCAAAGCCCTTCATGCCTTTTGCCTTTAAGAAATTTTGCAGAAAATGTAATTTAATTAGAAGTTGGTGGATCTGCTAGTTCAATATTTCAATTTCCTTCAGAGAAATTATTTAAAATAAATTAAAGTCGTAATATTAAGCAAAAAGATCGTTGGCGAGAGACTTCAAAGTTCATATTGAATCCATGGCAAAGCCCTTCATGCCTTTTGCCTTTAAGAAATTTTGCAGAAAATGTAATTTAATTAGAAGTTGGTGGATCTGCTAGATCACAATTTCAATTTCCTTCAGAGAAATTATTTAAAATAAATTAAAGTGGTAATATTAAGCAAAGAGGATCAAAGATCGTTGGCGAGAGACTTCAAAGTTCATATTGAATCCATGGCAAAGCCCTTCATGCCTTTTGCCTTTAAGAAATTTTGCAGAAAATGTAATTTAATTAGAAGTTGGTGGATCTGCTAGATCACAATTTCAATTTCCTTCAGAGAAATTATTTAAAATAAATTAAAGTGGTAATATTAAGCAAAAAGGATCAAAGGTCGTTGGCGAGAGACTTCAAAGTTCATATTGAATCCATGGCAAAGCCCTTCATGCCTTTTGCCTTTAAGAAATTTTGCAGAAAATGTAATTTAATTATAAGTTGGTGGATCTGCTAGTTCAATATTTCAATTTCCTTCAGAGAAATTATTTAAAATAAATTAAAGTGGTAATATTAAGCAAAAAGGATCAAAGGTCGTTGGCGAGAGACTTCAAAGTTCATATTGAATCCATGGCAAAGCCCTTCATGCCTTTTGCCTTTAAGAAATTTTGCAGAAAATGTAATTTAATTAGAAGTTGGTGGATCTGCTAGTTCAATATTTCAATTTCCTTCAGAGAAATTATTTAAAATAAATTAAAGTCGTAATATTAAGCAAAAAGATCGTTGGCGAGGGACTTCAAAGTTCATATTGAATCCATGGCAAAGCCCTTCATGCCTTTTGCCTTTAAGAAATTTTGCAGAAAATGTAATTTAATTAGAAGTTGGTGGATCTGCTAGTTCAATATTTCAATTTCCTTCAGAGAAATTATTTAAAATAAATTAAAGTCGTAATATTAAGCAAAAAGATCGTTGGCGAGAGACTTCAAAGTTCATATTGAATCCATGGCAAAGCCCTTCATGCCTTTTGCCTTTAAGAAATTTTGCAGAAAATGTAATTTAATTAGAAGTTGGTGGATCTGCTAGATCACAATTTCAATTTCCTTCAGAGAAATTATTTAAAATAAATTAAAGTGGTAATATTAAGCAAAGAGGATCAAAGATCGTTGGCGAGAGACTTCAAAGTTCATATTGAATCCATGGCAAAGCCCTTCATGCCTTTTGCCTTTAAGAAATTTTGCAGAAAATGTAATTTAATTAGAAGTTGGTGGATCTGCTAGATCACAATTTCAATTTCCTTCAGAGAAATTATTTAAAATAAATTAAAGTGGTAATATTAAGCAAAAAGGATCAAAGATCGTTGGCGAGAGACTTCAAAGTTCATATTGAATCCATGGCAAAGCCCTTCATGCCTTTTGCCTTTAAGAAATTTTGCAGAAAATTTAATTTAATTAGAAGTTGGTGGATCTGCTAGATCACAATTTCAATTTCCTTCAGAGAAATTATTTAAAATAAATTAAAGTGGTAATATTAAGCAAAAAGGATCAAAGATCGTTGGCGAGAGACTTCAAAGTTCATATTGAATCCATGGCAAAGCCCTTCATGCCTTTTGCCTTTAAGAAATTTTGCAGAAAATGTAATTTAATTAGAAGTTGGTGGATCTGCTAGATCACAATTTCAATTTCCTTCAGAGAAATTATTTAAAATAAACTAAAGTGGTAATATTAAGCAAAAAGGATCAAAGATCGTTGGCGAGAGACTTCAAAGTTCATATTGAATCCATGGCAAAGCCCTTCATGCCTTTTGCCTTTAAGAAATTTTGCAGAAAATGTAATTTAATTAGAAGTTGATGGATCTGCTAGATCACAATTTCAATTTCCTTCAGAGAAATTATTTAAAATAAATTAAAGTGGTAATATTAAGCAAAAAGGATCAAAGATCGTTGGCGAGAGACTTCAAAGTTCATATTGAATCCATGGCAAAGCCCTTCATGCCTTTTGCCTTTAAGAAATTTTGCAGAAAATGTAATTTAATTAGAAGTTGGTGGTTCTGCTAGATCAATATTTTAATTTCCTTCAGAGAAATTATTTAAAATAAATTAAAGTGGTAATATTAGGCAAAAAGGATCAAAGATCGTTGGCGAGAGACTTCAAGGTTCTTATTGAATCCATGGCAAAGCCCTTCATGCCTTTTGCCTTTAATAAATTTTGCAGAAAATGTAATTTAATTAGAAGTTGATGGATCTGCTAGATCACAATTTCAATTTCCTTCAGAGAAATTATTTAAAATAAATTAAAGTGGTAATATTAAGCAAAAAGGATCAAAGATCGTTGGCGAGAGACTTCAAAGTTCATATTGAATCCATGGCAAAGCCCTTCATGCCTTTTGCCTTTAAGAAATTTTGCAGAAAATTTAATTTAATTAGAAGTTGGTGGATCTGCTAGATCACAATTTCAATTTCCTTCAGAGAAATTATTTAAAATAAATTAAAGTGGTAATATTAAGCAAAAAGGATCAAAGATCGTTGGCGAGAGACTTCAAAGTTCATATTGAATCCATGGCAAAGCCCTTCATGCCTTTTGCCTTTAAGAAATTTTGCAGAAAATGTAATTTAATTAGAAGTTGGTGGATCTGCTAGTTCAATATTTCAATTTCCTTCAGAGAAATTATTTAAAATAAATTAAAGTGGTAATATTAAGCAAAAAGGATCAAAGGTCGTTGGCGAGAGACTTCAAAGTTCATATTGAATCCATGGCAAAGCCCTTCATGCCTTTTGCCTTTAAGAAATTTTGCAGAAAATGTAATTTAATTATAAGTTGGTGGATCTGCTAGTTCAATATTTCAATTTCCTTCAGAGAAATTATTTAAAATAAATTAAAGTCGTAATATTAAGCAAAAAGATCGTTGGCGAGGGACTTCAAAGTTCATATTGAATCCATGGCAAAGCCCTTCATACCTTTTGCCTTTAAGAAATTTTGCAGAAAATGTAATTTAATTAGAAGTTGGTGGATCTGCTAGATCACAATTTCAATTTCCTTCAGAGAAATAATTTAAAATAAATTAAAGTGGTAATATTAAGCAAAAAGGATCAAAGATCTTTGGCGAGAGACTTCAAAGTTCATATTGAATCCATGGCAAAGCTCTTCATGCCTTTTGCCTTTAAGAAATTTTGCAGAAAATGTAATTTAATTAGAAGTTGGTGGATCTGCTAGTTCAATATTTCAATTTCCTTCAGAGAAATTATTCATTCATTTTCAACCGCTTATCCCTATTGGGGTCGCGGGCCCATGACATCCAATCTAGCAGCCCACGCCTGTCGGTCCTCCGCCACTTCAGGAAGATGTTCGGGTTCGATCCCGAGGCGTTCCAAGGCAAGATTCTGAATTTTATTCAGCCACCTTGTCCTAGGTCTGCCTCGAGGCCGAGGTCTCCTCACAATGGCTTGCATAGCTTTTTTGGGGAATCTTTCTTCATTCATGCGTTGAACATGTCCATACCATCGAAGTTGTGATCTCTCAACCCGAAGAAGCAGCTCCTCGATTCTTAGTTCCTCACGAACGGCCACATTCCTCACTCGATCTCTACGAGTGATTCCCTTTACCGCTCGAAGGTACCTCATCTCGGCAGCTTGTACTCGCGATCTTACCCTTTCGGTCATTACCCAAATCTCATGACCATAGGTGAGAATAGGAATGAACACAGCTTTGAAAACCGATAATTTAGCCGATCGACTAAGCTCGACCTTCCTCAACACGCTTCTGCCAAGCTCCCTCATTACTGCAGAAGCTTGACCGATTCGCGACGAGAGTTCTGCCTCCATCCTACCATCACTCGTGAATAACACCCCGAGATACTTGATCAGAGAAATTATTTAAAATAAATTAAAGTGGTAATATTAAGCAAAAAGGATCAAAGGTCGTTGGCGAGAGACTTCAAAGTTCATATTGAATCCATGGCAAAGCCCTTCATGCCTTTTGCCTTTAAGAAATTTTGCAGAAAATGTAATTTAATTATAAGTTGGTGGATCTGCTAGTTCAATATTTCAATTTCCTTCAGAGAAATTATTTAAAATAAATTAAAGTCGTAATATTAAGCAAAAAGATCGTTGGCGAAGGACTTCAAAGTTCATATTGAATCCATGGCAAAGCCCTTCATGCCTTTTGCCTTTAAGAAATTTTGCAGAAAATTTAATTTAATTAGAAGTTGATGGATCTGCTAGATCACAATTTCAATTTCCTTCAGAGAAATTATTTAAAATAAATTAAAGTGGTAATATTAAGCGAAAAGGATCAAAGGTCGTTGGCGAGAGACTTCAAAGTTCATATTGAATCCATGGCAAAGCCCTTCATGCCTTTTGCCTTTAAGAAATTTTGCAGAAAATGTAATTTAATTATAAGTTGGTGGATCTGCTAGTTCAATATTTCAATTTCCTTCAGAGAAATTATTTAAAATAAATTAAAGTGGTAATATTAAGCAAAAAGGATCAAAGGTCGTTGGCGAGAGACTTCAAAGTTTATATTGAATCCATGGCAAAGCCCTTCATGCCTTTTGCCTTTAAGAAATTTTGCAGAAAATGTAATTTAATTATAAGTTGGTGGATCTGCTAGTTCAATATTTCAATTTCCTTCAGAGAAATTATTTAAAATAAATTAAAGTCGTAATATTAAGCAAAAAGATCGTTGGCGAGGGACTTCAAAGTTCATATTGAATCCATGGCAAAGCCCTTCATGCCTTTTGCCTTTAAGAAATTTTGCAGAAAATGTAATTTAATTAGAAGTTGGTTGATCTGCTAGATCAATATTTCAATTTCCTTCAGAGAAATTATTTAAAATAAATTAAAGTGGTAATATTAAGCAAAAAGGATCAAAGATCGTTGGCGAGAGACTTCAATGTTCATATTGAATCCATGGCAAAGCCCTTCATGCCTTTTGCCTTTAAGAAATTTTGCAGAAAATGTAATTTAATTAGAAGTTGGTGGATCTGCTAGATCACAATTTCAATTTCCTTCAGAGAAATTATTTAAAATAAATTAAAGTAGTAATATTAAGCAAAAAGGATCAAAGATCGTTGGCGAGAGACTTCAAAGTTCATATTGAATCCATGGCAAAGCCCTTCATGCCTTTTGCCTTTAAGAAATTTTGCAGAAAATGTAATTTAATTAGAAGTTGGTGGATCTGCTAGTTCAATATTTCAATTTCCTTCAGAGAAATTATTTAAAATAAATTAAAGTCGTAATATTAAGCAAAAAGATCGTTGGCGAGGGACTTCAAAGTTCATATTGAATCCATGGCAAAGCCCTTCATGCCTTTTGCCTTTAAGAAATTTTGCAGAAAATGTAATTTAATTAGAAGTTGGTTGATCTGCTAGATCACAATTTCAATTTCCTTCAGAGAAATTATTTAAAATAAATTAAAGTGGTAATATTAAGCAAAGAGGATCAAAGATCGTTGGCGAGAGACTTCAAAGTTCATATTGAATCCATGGCAAAGCCCTTCATGCCTTTTGCCTTTAAGAAATTTTGCAGAAAATGTAATTTAATTAGAAGTTGGTTGATCTGCTGCTAGATCAATATTTCAATTTCCTTCAGAGAAATTATTTAAAATAAATTAAAGTGGTAATATTATGCAAAAATGATCAAAGATCGTTGGCGAGGGACTTCAAAGTTCATATTGAATCCATGGCAAAGCCCTTCATACCTTTTGCCTTTAAGAAATTTTGCAGAAAATGTAATTTAATTAGAAGTTGGTGGATCTGCTAGTTCAATATTTCAATTTCCTTCAGAGAAATTATTTAAAATAAATTAAAGTGGTAATATTATGCAAAAATGATCAAAGATCGTTGGCGAGGGACTTCAAAGTTCATATTGAATCCATGGCAAAGCCCTTCATACCTTTTGCCTTTAAGAAATTTTGCAGAAAATGTAATTTAATTAGAATTTGGTGGATCTGCTAGTTCAATATTTCAATTTCCTTCAGAGAAATTATTTAAAATAAATTAAAGTCGTAATATTAAGCAAAAAGATCGTTGGCGAGGGACTTCAAAGTTCATATTGAATCCATGGCAAAGCCCTTCATGCCTTTTGCCTTTAAGAAATTTTGCAGAAAATGTAATTTAATTAGAAGTTGGTGGATCTGCTAGATCACAATTTCAATTTCCTTCAGAGAAATTATTTAAAATAAATTAAAGTGGTAATATTAAGCAAAGAGGATCAAAGATCGTTGGCGAGAGACTTCAAAGTTCATATTGAATCCATGGCAAAGCCCTTCATGCCTTTTGCCTTTAAGAAATTTTGCAGAAAATGTAATTTAATTAGAAGTTGGTGGATCTGCTAGATCACAATTTCAATTTCCTTCAGAGAAATTATTTAAAATAAATTAAAGTGGTAATATTAAGCAAAAAGGATCAAAGATCGTTAGCGAGAGACTTCAAAGTTCATATTGAATCCATGGCAAAGCCCTTCATGCCTTTTACCTTTAAGAAATTTTGCAGAAAATTTAATTTAATTAGAAGTTGGTGGATCTGCTAGATCACAATTTCAATTTCCTTCAGAGAAATTATTTAAAATAAATTAAAGTCGTAATATTAAGCAAAAAGGATCAAAGATCGTTGGCGAGAGACTTCAAAGTTCATATTGAATCCATGGCAAAGCCCTTCATGCCTTTTGCCTTTAAGAAATTTTGCAGAAAATGTAATTTAATTAGAAGTTGATGGATCTGCTAGATCACAATTTCAATTTCCTTCAGAGAAATTATTTAAAATAAATTAAAGTGGTAATATTAAGCAAAAAGGATCAAAGATCGTTGGCGAGAGACTTCAAAGTTCATATTGAATCCATGGCAAAGCCCTTCATGCCTTTTGCCTTTAAGAAATTTTGCAGAAAATTTAATTTAATTAGAAGTTGGTGGATCTGCTAGATCACTATTTCAATTTCTTTCAGAGAAATTATTTAAAATAAATTAAAGTGGTAATATTATGCAAAAAGGATCAAAGTTCGTTGGCTAGGGACTCCAAAGTTCATATTGAATCCATGGCAAAGCCCTTCACACCTTTTGCCTTTAAGAAATTTTGCAGAAAATGTAATTTAATTATAAGTTGGTGGATCTGCTAGATCACAATTTCAATTTCCTTCAGAGAAATTATTTAAAATAAATTAAAGTGGTAATATTAAGCAAAAAGAATCAAAGATCGTTGGCGAGAGACTTCAAAGTTCATATTGAATCCATGGCAAAGCCCTTCATGCCTTTTGCCTTTAAGAAATTTTGCAGAAAATGTAATTTAATTAGAAGTTGATGGATCTGCTAGATCACAATTTCAATTTCCTTCAGAGAAATTATTTAAAATAAATTAAAGTGGTAATATTAAGCTTATTTAAAATAAAAAAGGATCAAAGATCGTTGGCGAGAGACTTCAAAGTTCATATTGAATCCATGGCAAAGCCCTTCATGCCTTTTGCCTTTAAGAAATTTTGCAGAAAATGTAATTTAATTAGAAGTTGGTGGATCTGCTAGATCAATATTTTAATTTCCTTCAGAGAAATTATTTAAAATAAATTAAAGTGGTAATATTAGGCAAAAAGGATCAAAGATCGTTGGCGAGAGACTTCAAAGTTCATATTGAATCCATGGCAAAGCCCTTCATGCCTTTTGCCTTTAAGAAATTTTGCAGAAAATGTAATTTAATTAAAAGTTGGTGGATCTGCTAGATCACAATTTCAATTTCCTTCAGAGAAATTATTTAAAATAAATTAAAGTGGTAATATTATGCAAAAATGATCAAAGATCGTTGGCGAGAGACTTCAAAGTTCATATTGAATCCATGGCAAAGCCCTTCATGCCTTTTGCTTAAGAAATTTTGCAGAAAATGTAAAATTAGAAGTTGGTGGATCTGCTAGATCAATATTTTAATTTCCTTCAGAGAAATTATTTAAAATAAATTAAAGTCGTAATATTAAGCAAAAAGGATCAAAGATCGTTGGCGAGAGACTTCAAGGTTCTTATTGAATCCATGGCAAAGCCCTTCATGCCTTTTGCCTTTAAGAAATTTTGCAGAAAATGTAATTTAATTAGAAGTTGATGGATCTGCTAGATCACAATTTCAATTTCCTTCAGAGAAATTATTTAAAATAAATTAAAGTGGTAATATTATGCAAAAAGGATCAAAGATCGTTGGCGAGGGACTTCAAAGTTCATATTGAATCCATGGCAAAGCCCTTCACACCTTTTGCCTTTAAGAAATTTTGCAGAAAATGTAATTTAATTAGAAGTTGGTGGATCTGCTAGATCAATATTTTAATTTCCTTCAGAGAAATTATTTAAAATAAATTAAAGTCGTAATATTAAGCAAAAAGGATCAAAGATCGTTGGCGAGAGACTTCAAGGTTCTTATTGAATCCATGGCAAAGCCCTTCATGCCTTTTGCCTTTAAGAAATTTTGCAGAAAATGTAATTTAATTAGAAGTTGATGGATCTGCTAGATCACAATTTCAATTTCCTTCAGAGAAATTATTTAAAATAAATTAAAGTGGTAATATTAAGCAAAAAGGATCAAAGATCGTTGGCGAGAGACTTCAAAGTTCATATTGAATCCATGGCAAAGCCCTTCATGCCTTTTGCCTTTAAGAAATTTTGCAGAAAATGTAATTTAATTAGAAGTTGGTGGATCTGCTAGATCAATATTTTAATTTCCTTCAGAGAAATTATTTAAAATAAATTAAAGTGGTAATATTAGGCAAAAAGGATCAAAGATCGTTGGCGAGAGACTTCAAAGTTCATATTGAATCCATGGCAAAGCCCTTCATGCCTTTTGCCTTTAAGAAATTTTGCAGAAAATGTAATTTAATTAAAAGTTGGTGGATCTGCTAGATCAATATTTTAATTTCCTTCAGAGAAATTATTTAAAATAAATTAAAGTGGTAATATTAAGCAAAAAGGATCAAAGATCGTTGGCGAGAGACTTCAAAGTTCATATTGAATCCATGGCAAAGCCCTTCATGCCTTTTGCCTTTAAGAAATTTTGCAGAAAATGTAATTTAATTAGAAGTTGGTGGATCTGCTAGATCACAATTTCAATTTCCTTCAGAGAAATTATTTAAAATAAATTAAAGTGGTAATATTAAGCAAAAAGGATCAAAGATCGTTGGCGAGGGACTTCAAAGTTCATATTGAATCCATGGCAAAGCCCTTCATGCCTTTTGCCTTTAAGAAATTTTGCAGAAAATGTAATTTAATTAGAAGTTGGTGGATCTGCTAGATCACAATTTCAATTTCCTTCAGAGAAATTATTTAAAATAAATTAAAGTGGTAATATTATGCAAAAAGGATCAAAGATCGTTGGCGAGGGACTTCAAAGTTCATATTGAATCCATGGCAAAGCCCTTCACACCTTTTGCCTTTAAGAAATTTTGCAGAAAATGTAATTTAATTAGAAGTTGGTGGATCTGCTAGATCAATATTTTAATTTCCTTCAGAGAAATTATTTAAAATAAATTAAAGTCGTAATATTAAGCAAAAAGGATCAAAGATCGTTGGCGAGAGACTTCAAGGTTCTTATTTAATCCATGGCAAAGCCCTTCATGCCTTTTGCCTTTAAGAAATTTTGCAGAAAATGTAATTTAATTAGAAGTTGATGGATCTGCTAGATCACAATTTCAATTTCCTTCAGAGAAATTATTTAAAATAAATTAAAGTGGTAATATTAAGCAAAAAGGATCAAAGATCGTTGGCGAGAGACTTCAAAGTTCATATTGAATCCATGGCAAAGCCCTTCATGCCTTTTGCCTTTAAGAAATTTTGCAGAAAATGTAATTTAATTAGAAGTTGGTGGATCTGCTAGATCAATATTTTAATTTCCTTCAGAGAAATTATTTAAAATAAATTAAAGTGGTAATATTAGGCAAAAAGGATCAAAGATCGTTGGCGAGAGACTTCAAAGTTCATATTGAATCCATGGCAAAGCCCTTCATGCCTTTTGCCTTTAAGAAATTTTGCAGAAAATGTAATTTAATTAGAAGTTGGTGGATCTGCTAGATCAATATTTTAATTTCCTTCAGAGAAATTATTTAAAATAAATTAAAGTCGTAATATTAAGCAAAAAGGATCAAAGATCGTTGGCGAGAGACTTCAAGGTTCTTATTTAATCCATGGCAAAGCCCTTCATGCCTTTTGCCTTTAAGAAATTTTGCAGAAAATGTAATTTAATTAGAAGTTGATGGATCTGCTAGATCACAATTTCAATTTCCTTCAGAGAAATTATTTAAAATAAATTAAAGTGGTAATATTAAGCAAAAAGGATCAAAGATCGTTGGCGAGAGACTTCAAAGTTCATATTGAATCCATGGCAAAGCCCTTCATGCCTTTTGCCTTTAAGAAATTTTGCAGAAAATGTAATTTAATTAGAAGTTGGTGGATCTGCTAGATCAATATTTTAATTTCCTTCAGAGAAATTATTTAAAATAAATTAAAGTGGTAATATTAGGCAAAAAGGATCAAAGATCGTTGGCGAGAGACTTCAAAGTTCATATTGAATCCATGGCAAAGCCCTTCATGCCTTTTGCCTTTAAGAAATTTTGCAGAAAATGTAATTTAATTAAAAGTTGGTGGATCTGCTAGATCACAATTTCAATTTCCTTCAGAGAAATTATTTAAAATAAATTAAAGTGGTAATATTAAGCAAAAAGGATCAAAGATCGTTGGCGAGGGACTTCAAAGTTCATATTGAATCCATGGCAAAGCCCTTCATGCCTTTTGCCTTTAAGAAATTTTGCAGAAAATTTAATTTAATTAGAAGTTGGTGGATCTGCTAGATCACAATTTCAATTTCCTTCAGAGAAATTATTTAAAATAAATTAAAGTGGTAATATTAAGCAAAAAGGATCAAAGATCGTTGGCGAGGGACTTCAAAGTTCATATTGAATCCATGGCAAAGCCCTTCATGCCTTTTGCCTTTAAGAAATTTTGCAGAAAATGTAATTTAATTAGAAATTGGTGGATCTGCTAGTTCAATATTTCAATTTCCTTCAGAGAAATTATTTAAAATAAATTAAAGTCGTAATATTAAGCAAAAAGATCGTTGGCGAGGGACTTCAAAATTCATATTGAATCCATGGCAAAGCCCTTCATGCCTTTTGCCTTTAAGAAATTTTGCAGAAAATGTAATTTAATTAGAAGTTGGTTGGTCTGCTAGATCAATATTTCAATTTCCTTCAGAGAAATAATTTAAAATAAATTAAAGTGGTAATATTAAGCAAAAAGGATCAAAGATCGTTGGCGAGAGACTTCAATGTTCATATTGAATCCATGGCAAAGCCCTTCGTGCCTTTTGCCTTTAAGAAATTTTGCAGAAAATGTAATTTAATTAGAAGTTGGTGGATCTGCTTAATCACAATTTCAATTTCCTTCAGAGAAATTATTTAAAATAAATTAAAGTCATAATATTAAGCAAAAAGGATCAAAGATCGTTGGCGAGAGACTTCAAAGTTCATATTGAATCCATGGCAAAGCCCTTCATGCCTTTTGCCTTTAAGAAATTTTGCAGAAAATGTAATTTAATTAGAAATTGGTGGATCTGCTAGTTCAATATTTCAATTTCCTTCAGAGAAATTATTTAAAATAAATTAAAGTCGTAATATTAAGCAAAAAGATCGTTGGCGAGGGACTTCAAAGTTCATATTGAATCCATGGCAAAGCCCTTCATGCCTTTTGCCTTTAAGAAATTTTGCAGAAAATGTAATTTAATTAGAAGTTGGTTGGTCTGCTAGATCAATATTTCAATTTCCTTCAGAGAAATTATTTAAAATAAATTAAAGTGGTAATATTAAGCAAAAAGGATCAAAGATCGTTGGCGAGAGACTTCAATGTTCATATTGAATCCATGGCAAAGCCCTTCGTGCCTTTTGCCTTTAAGAAATTTTGCAGAAAATGTAATTTAATTAGAAGTTGGTGGATCTGCTTAATCACAATTTCAATTTCCTTCAGAGAAATTATTTAAAATAAATTAAAGTGGTAATATTAAGCAAAAAGGATCAAAGGTCGTTGGCGAGAGACTTCAAAGTTCATATTGAATCCATGGCAAAGCCCTTCATGCCTTTTGCCTTTAAGAAATTTTGCAGAAAATGTAATTTAATTAGAAGTTGATGGATCTGCTAGATCACAATTTCAATTTCCTTCAGAGAAATAATTTAAAATAAGCTAAAGTGGTAATATTAAGCAAAAAGGATCAAAGATCGTTGGCGAGAGACTTCAAAGTTCATATTGAATCCATGGCAAAGCCCTTCATGCCTTTTGCCTTTAAGAAATTTTGCAGAAAATGTAATTTAATTATAAGTTGGTGGATCTGCTAGTTCAATATTTCAATTTCCTTCAGAGAAATTATTTAAAATAAATTAAAGTCGTAATATTAAGCAAAAAGGATCAAAGATCGTTGGCGAGAGACTTCAATGTTCATATTGAATCCATGGCAAAGCCCTTCGTGCCTTTTGCCTTTAAGAAATTTTGCAGAAAATGTAATTTAATTAGAAGTTGGTGGATCTGCTTAATCACAATTTCAATTTCCTTCAGAGAAATTATTTAAAATAAATTAAAGTCATAATATTAAGCAAAAAGGATCAAAGATCGTTGGCGAGGGACTTCAAAGTTCATATTGAATCCATGGCAAAGCCCTTCATGCCTTTTGCCTTTAAGAAATTTTGCAGAAAATGTAATTTAATTAGAAGTTGATGGATCTGCTAGATCACAATTTCAATTTCCTTCAGAGAAATAATTTAAAATAAACTAAAGTGGTAATATTAAGCAAAAAGGATCAAAGATCGTTGGCGAGAGACTTCAAAGTTCATATTGAATCCATGGCAAAGCCCTTCATGCCTTTTGCCTTTAAGAAATTTTGCAGAAAATGTAATTTAATTATAAGTTGGTGGATCTGCTAGTTCAATATTTCAATTTCCTTCAGAGAAATTATTTAAAATAAATTAAAGTGGTAATATTAAGCAAAAAGGATCAAAGATCGTTGGCGAGAGACTTCAAAGTTCATATTGAATCCATGGCAAAGCCCTTCATGCCTTTTGCCTTTAAGAAATTTTGCAGAAAATGTAATTTAATTAGAAGTTGGTGGATCTGCTAGTTCAATATTTCAATTTCCTTCAGAGAAATTATTTAAAATAAATTAAAGTGGTAATATTAGGCAAAAAGGATCAAAGATCGTTGGCGAGAGACTTCAAGGTTCTTATTGAATCCATGGCAAAGCCCTTCATGCCTTTTGCCTTTAATAAATTTTGCAGAAAATGTAATTTAATTAGAAGTTGATGGATCTGCTAGATCACAATTTCAATTTCCTTCAGAATTATTTAAAATAAATTAAAGTGGTAATATTAAGCAAAAAGGATCAAAGATCGTTGGCGAGAGACTTCAAAGTTCATATTGAATCCATGGCAAAGCCCTTCATGCCTTTTGCCTTTAAGAAATTTTGCAGAAAATTTAATTTAATTAGAAGTTGGTGGATCTGCTAGATCACAATTTCAATTTCCTTCAGAGAAATTATTTAAAATAAATTAAAGTGGTAATATTAAGCAAAAAGGATCAAAGATCGTTGGCGAGAGACTTCAAAGTTCATATTGAATCCATGGCAAAGCCCTTCATGCCTTTTGCCTTTAAGAAATTTTGCAGAAAATGTAATTTAATTAGAAGTTGGTGGATCTGCTAGTTCAATATTTCAATTTCCTTCAGAGAAATTATTTAAAATAAATTAAAGTGGTAATATTAAGCAAAAAGGATCAAAGGTCGTTGGCGAGAGACTTCAAAGTTCATATTGAATCCATGGCAAAGCCCTTCATGCCTTTTGCCTTTAAGAAATTTTGCAGAAAATGTAATTTAATTATAAGTTGGTGGATCTGCTAGTTCAATATTTCAATTTCCTTCAGAGAAATTATTTAAAATAAATTAAAGTCGTAATATTAAAGTCGTAATATTAAGCAAAAAGATCGTTGGCGAGGGACTTCAAAGTTCATATTGAATCCATGGCAAAGCCCTTCATACCTTTTGCCTTTAAGAAATTTTGCAGAAAATGTAATTTAATTAGAAGTTGGTGGATCTGCTAGATCACAATTTCAATTTCCTTCAGAGAAATAATTTAAAATAAATTAAAGTGGTAATATTAAGCAAAAAGGATCAAAGATCTTTGGCGAGAGACTTCAAAGTTCATATTGAATCCATGGCAAAGCTCTTCATGCCTTTTGCCTTTAAGAAATTTTGCAGAAAATGTAATTTAATTAGAAGTTGGTGGATCTGCTAGTTCAATATTTCAATTTCCTTCAGAGAAATTATTTAAAATAAATTAAAGTGGTAATATTAAGCAAAAAGGATCAAAGGTCGTTGGCGAGAGACTTCAAAGTTCATATTGAATCCATGGCAAAGCCCTTCATGCCTTTTGCCTTTAAGAAATTTTGCAGAAAATGTAATTTAATTATAAGTTGGTGGATCTGCTAGTTCAATATTTCAATTTCCTTCAGAGAAATTATTTAAAATAAATTAAAGTCGTAATATTAAGCAAAAAGATCGTTGGCGAGGGACTTCAAAGTTCATATTGAATCCATGGCAAAGCCCTTCATGCCTTTTGCCTTTAAGAAATTTTGCAGAAAATGTAATTTAATTAGAAGTTGGTTGATCTGCTAGATCACAATTTCAATTTCCTTCAGAGAAATTATTTAAAATAAATTAAAGTGGTAATATTAAGCAAAAAGGATCAAAGATCGTTGGCGAGAGACTTCAAAGTTCATATTGAATCCATGGCAAAGCCCTTCATGCCTTTTGCCTTTAAGAAATTTTGCAGAAAATGTAATTTAATTATAAGTTGGTGGATCTGCTAGTTCAATATTTCAATTTCCTTCAGAGAAATTATTTAAAATAAATTAAAGTCGTAATATTAAGCAAAAAGATCGTTGGCGAAGGACTTCAAAGTTCATATTGAATCCATGGCAAAGCCCTTCATGCCTTTTGCCTTTAAGAAATTTTGCAGAAAATTTAATTTAATTAGAAGTTGATGGATCTGCTAGATCACAATTTCAATTTCCTTCAGAGAAATTATTTAAAATAAATTAAAGTGGTAATATTAAGCAAAAAGGATCAAAGGTCGTTGGCGAGAGACTTCAAAGTTCATATTGAATCCATGGCAAAGCCCTTCATGCCTTTTGCCTTTAAGAAATTTTGCAGAAAATGTAATTTAATTATAAGTTGGTGGATCTGCTAGTTCAATATTTCAATTTCCTTCAGAGAAATTATTTAAAATAAATTAAAGTCGTAATATTAAGCAAAAAGATCGTTGGCGAGGGACTTCAAAGTTCATATTGAATCCATGGCAAAGCCCTTCATGCCTTTTGCCTTTAAGAAATTTTGCAGAAAATGTAATTTAATTAGAAGTTGGTTGATCTGCTAGATCAATATTTCAATTTCCTTCAGAGAAATTATTTAAAATAAATTAAAGTGGTAATATTAAGCAAAAAGGATCAAAGATCGTTGGCGAGAGACTTCAATGTTCATATTGAATCCATGGCAAAGCCCTTCATGCCTTTTGCCTTTAAGAAATTTTGCAGAAAATGTAATTTAATTATAAGTTGGTGGATCTGCTAGTTCAATATTTCAATTTCCTTCAGAGAAATTATTTAAAATAAATTAAAGTCGTAATATTAAGCAAAAAGATCGTTGGCGAGGGACTTCAAAGTTCATATTGAATCCATGGCAAAGCCCTTCATGCCTTTTGCCTTTAAGAAATTTTGCAGAAAATGTAATTTAATTAGAAGTTGGTTGATCTGCTAGATCAATATTTCAATTTCCTTCAGAGAAATTATTTAAAATAAATTAAAGTCGTAATATTAAGCAAAAAGATCGTTGGCGAGGGACTTCAAAGTTCATATTGAATCCATGGCAAAGCCCTTCATGCCTTTTGCCTTTAAGAAATTTTGCAGAAAATGTAATTTAATTATAAGTTGGTGGATCTGCTAGTTCAATATTTCAATTTCCTTCAGAGAAATTATTTAAAATAAATTAAAGTGGTAATATTAAGCAAAAAGGATCAAAGGTCGTTGGCGAGAGACTTCAAAGTTCATATTGAATCCATGGCAAAGCCCTTCATGCCTTTTGCCTTTAAGAAATTTTGCAGAAAATGTAATTTAATTATAAGTTGGTGGATCTGCTAGTTCAATATTTCAATTTCCTTCAGAGAAATTATTTAAAATAAATTAAAGTGGTAATATTAAGCAAAAAGGATCAAAGGTCGTTGGCGAGAGACTTCAAAGTTCATATTGAATCCATGGCAAAGCCCTTCATGCCTTTTGCCTTTAAGAAATTTTGCAGAAAATGTAATTTAATTATAAGTTGGTGGATCTGCTAGTTCAATATTTCAATTTCCTTCAGAGAAATTATTTAAAATAAATTAAAGTCGTAATATTAAGCAAAAAGATCGTTGGCGAGGGACTTCAAAGTTCATATTGAATCCATGGCAAAGCCCTTCATGCCTTTTGCCTTTAAGAAATTTTGCAGAAAATGTAATTTAATTAGAAGTTGGTTGATCTGCTAGATCAATATTTCAATTTCCTTCAGAGAAATTATTTAAAATAAATTAAAGTGGTAATATTAAGCAAAAAGGATCAAAGATCGTTGGCGAGAGACTTCAATGTTCATATTGAATCCATGGCAAAGCCCTTCATGCCTTTTGCCTTTAAGAAATTTTGCAGAAAATGTAATTTAATTAGAAGTTGGTGGATCTGCTAGATCAATATTTCAATTTCCTTCAGAGAAATTATTTAAAATAAATTAAAGTCGTAATATTAAGCAAAAAGATCGTTGGCGAGGGACTTCAAAGTTCATATTGAATCCATGGCAAAGCCCTTCATGCCTTTTGCCTTTAAGAAATTTTGCAGAAAATGTAATTTAATTATAAGTTGGTGGATCTGCTAGTTCAATATTTCAATTTCCTTCAGAGAAATTATTTAAAATAAATTAAAGTGGTAATATTAAGCAAAAAGGATCAAAGGTCGTTGGCGAGAGACTTCAAAGTTCATATTGAATCCATGGCAAAGCCCTTCATGCCTTTTGCCTTTAAGAAATTTTGCAGAAAATGTAATTTAATTATAAGTTGGTGGATCTGCTAGTTCAATATTTCAATTTCCTTCAGAGAAATTATTTAAAATAAATTAAAGTCGTAATATTAAGCAAAAAGATCGTTGGCGAGGGACTTCAAAGTTCATATTGAATCCATGGCAAAGCCCTTCATGCCTTTTGCCTTTAAGAAATTTTGCAGAAAATGTAATTTAATTAGAAGTTGGTGGATCTGCTAGATCACTATTTCAATTTCCTTCAGAGAAATTATTTAAAATAAATTAAAGTGGTAATATTATGCAAAAATGATCAAAGATCGTTGGCGAGGGACTTCAAAGTTCATATTGAATCATATTGAATCCATGGCAAAGCCCTTCATGCCTTTTGCCAGAGAAATTATTTAAAATAAATTAAAGTGGTAATATTATGCAAAAATGATCAAAGATTTGCATGGCAAAGCCCTTCATGCCTTTTGCCTTTAAGAAATTTTGCAGAAAATGTAATTTAATTATAAGTTGGTGGATCTGCTAGTTCAATATTTCAATTTCCTTCAGAGAAATTATTTAAAATAAATTAAAGTCGTAATATTAAGCAAAAAGATCGTTGGCGAGGGACTTCAAAGTTCATATTGAATCCATGGCAAAGCCCTTCATGCCTTTTGCCTTTAAGAAATTTTGCAGAAAATGTAATTTAATTAGAAGTTGGTGGATCTGCTAGTTCAATATTTCAATTTCCTTCAGAGAAATTATTTAAAATAAATTAAAGTGGTAATATTAAGCAAAAAGGATCAAAGGTCGTTGGCGAGAGACTTCAAAGTTCATATTGAATCCATGGCAAAGCCCTTCATGCCTTTTGCCTTTAAGAAATTTTGCAGAAAATGTAATTTAATTATAAGTTGGTGGATCTGCTAGTTCAATATTTCAATTTCCTTCAGAGAAATTATTTAAAATAAATTAAAGTCGTAATATTAAGCAAAAAGATCGTTGGCGAGGGACTTCAAAGTTCATATTGAATCCATGGCAAAGCCCTTCATGCCTTTTGCCTTTAAGAAATTTTGCAGAAAATGTAATTTAATTAGATGTTGGTTGATCTGCTAGATCAATATTTCAATTTCCTTCAGAGAAATTATTTAAAATAAATTAAAGTGGTAATATTAAGCAAAAAGGATCAAAGATCGTTGGCGAGAGACTTCAATGTTCATATTGAATCCATGGCAAAGCCCTTCATGCCTTTTGCCTTTAAGAAATTTTGCAGAAAATGTAATTTAATTAGAAGTTGGTGGATCTGCTAGATCACAATTTCAATTTCCTTCAGAGAAATTATTTAAAATAAATTAAAGTAGTAATATTAAGCAAAAAGGATCAAAGATCGTTGGCGAGAGACTTCAAAGTTCATATTGAATCCATGGCAAAGCCCTTCATGCCTTTTGCCTTTAAGAAATTTTGCAGAAAATGTAATTTAATTAGAAGTTGGTGGATCTGCTAGATCACTATTTCAATTTCCTTCAGAGAAATTATTTAAAATAAATTAAAGTGGTAATATTATGCAAAAATGATCAAAGATCGTTGGCGAGGGACTTCAAAGTTCATATTGAATCCATGGCAAAGCCCTTCATACCTTTTGCCTTTAAGAAATTTTGCAGAAAATGTAATTTAATTAGAAGTTGGTGGATCTGCTAGTTCAATATTTCAATTTCCTTCAGAGAAATTATTTAAAATAAATTAAAGTGGTAATATTAAGCAAAAAGGATCAAAGATCGTTGGCGAGAGACTTCAATGTTCATATTGAATCCATGGCAAAGCCCTTCATGCCTTTTGCCTTTAAGAAATTTTGCAGAAAATGTAATTTAATTAGAAGTTGGTGGATCTGCTAGATCAATATTTCAATTTCCTTCAGAGAAATTATTTAAAATAAATTAAAGTCGTAATATTAAGCAAAAAGATCGTTGGCGAGGGACTTCAAAGTTCATATTGAATCCATGGCAAAGCCCTTCATGCCTTTTGCCTTTAAGAAATTTTGCAGAAAATGTAATTTAATTATAAGTTGGTGGATCTGCTAGTTCAATATTTCAATTTCCTTCAGAGAAATTATTTAAAATAAATTAAAGTGGTAATATTAAGCAAAAAGGATCAAAGATCGTTGGCGAGAGACTTCAATGTTCATATTGAATCCATGGCAAAGCCCTTCATGCCTTTTGCCTTTAAGAAATTTTGCAGAAAATGTAATTTAATTAGAAGTTGGTGGATCTGCTAGATCACTATTTCAATTTCCTTCAGAGAAATTATTTAAAATAAATTAAAGTGGTAATATTATGCAAAAATGATCAAAGATCGTTGGCGAGGGACTTCAAAGTTCATATTGAATCCATGGCAAAGCCCTTCATACCTTTTGCCTTTAAGAAATTTTGCAGAAAATGTAATTTAATTAGAAGTTGGTGGATCTGCTAGTTCAATATTTCAATTTCCTTCAGAGAAATTATTTAAAATAAATTAAAGTGGTAATATTAAGCAAAAAGGATCAAAGATCGTTGGCGAGAGACTTCAATGTTCATATTGAATCCATGGCAAAGCCCTTCATGCCTTTTGCCTTTAAGAAATTTTGCAGAAAATGTAATTTAATTAGAAGTTGGTGGATCTGCTAGATCAATATTTCAATTTCCTTCAGAGAAATTATTTAAAATAAATTAAAGTCGTAATATTAAGCAAAAAGATCGTTGGCGAGGGACTTCAAAGTTCATATTGAATCCATGGCAAAGCCCTTCATGCCTTTTGCCTTTAAGAAATTTTGCAGAAAATGTAATTTAATTATAAGTTGGTGGATCTGCTAGTTCAATATTTCAATTTCCTTCAGAGAAATTATAATATTAAATTAAAGTGGTAATATTATGCAAAAATGATCAAAGATCGTTGGCGAGGGACTTCAAAGTTCATATTGAATCCATGGCAAAGCCCTTCATACCTTTTGCCTTTAAGAAATTTTGCAGAAAATGTAATTTAATTAGAAGTTGGTGGATCTGCTAGTTCAATATTTCAATTTCCTTCAGAGAAATTATTTAAAATAAATTAAAGTGGTAATATTAAGCAAAAAGGATCAAAGATCGTTGGCGAGAGACTTCAATGTTCATATTGAATCCATGGCAAAGCCCTTCATGCCTTTTGCCTTTAAGAAATTTTGCAGAAAATGTAATTTAATTATAAGTTGGTGGATCTGCTAGTTCAATATTTCAATTTCCTTCAGAGAAATTATTTAAAATAAATTAAAGTCGTAATATTAAGCAAAAAGATCGTTGGCGAGGGACTTCAAAGTTCATATTGAATCCATGGCAAAGCCCTTCATGCCTTTTGCCTTTAAGAAATTTTGCAGAAAATGTAATTTAATTAGATGTTGGTTGATCTGCTAGATCAATATTTCAATTTCCTTCAGAGAAATTATTTAAAATAAATTAAAGTGGTAATATTAAGCAAAAAGGATCAAAGATCGTTGGCGAGAGACTTCAATGTTCATATTGAATCCATGGCAAAGCCCTTCATGCCTTTTGCCTTTAAGAAATTTTGCAGAAAATGTAATTTAATTAGAAGTTGGTGGATCTGCTAGATCACAATTTCAATTTCCTTCAGAGAAATTATTTAAAATAAATTAAAGTAGTAATATTAAGCAAAAAGGATCAAAGATCGTTGGCGAGAGACTTCAAAGTTCATATTGAATCCATGGCAAAGCCCTTCATGCCTTTTGCCTTTAAGAAATTTTGCAGAAAATGTAATTTAATTAGAAGTTGGTGGATCTGCTAGATCACTATTTCAATTTCCTTCAGAGAAATTATTTAAAATAAATTAAAGTGGTAATATTATGCAAAAATGATCAAAGATCGTTGGCGAGGGACTTCAAAGTTCATATTGAATCCATGGCAAAGCCCTTCATGCCTTTTGCCTTTAAGAAATTTTGCAGAAAATGTAATTTAATTAGAAGTTGGTTGATCTGCTAGATCAATATTTCAATTTCCTTCAGAGAAATTATTTAAAATAAATTAAAGTGGTAATATTAAGCAAAAAGGATCAAAGATCGTTGGCGAGAGACTTCAATGTTCATATTGAATCCATGGCAAAGCCCTTCATGCCTTTTGCCTTTAAGAAATTTTGCAGAAAATGTAATTTAATTAGAAGTTGGTGGATCTGCTAGATCAATATTTCAATTTCCTTCAGAGAAATTATTTAAAATAAATTAAAGTCGTAATATTAAGCAAAAAGATCGTTGGCGAGGGACTTCAAAGTTCATATTGAATCCATGGCAAAGCCCTTCATGCCTTTTGCCTTTAAGAAATTTTGCAGAAAATGTAATTTAATTATAAGTTGGTGGATCTGCTAGTTCAATATTTCAATTTCCTTCAGAGAAATTATTTAAAATAAATTAAAGTGGTAATATTAAGCAAAAAGCTAGTTCAATATTTCAAAAGGTCGTTGGCGAGAGACTTCAAAGTTCATATTGAATCCATGGCAAAGCCCTTCATGCCTTTTGCCTTTAAGAAATTTTGCAGAAAATGTAATTTAATTATAAGTTGGTGGATCTGCTAGTTCAATATTTCAATTTCCTTCAGAGAAATTATTTAAAATAAATTAAAGTCGTAATATTAAGCAAAAAGATCGTTGGCGAGGGACTTCAAAGTTCATATTGAATCCATGGCAAAGCCCTTCATGCCTTTTGCCTTTAAGAAATTTTGCAGAAAATGTAATTTAATTATAAGTTGGTGGATCTGCTAGTTCAATATTTCAATTTCCTTCAGAGAAATTATTTAAAATAAATTAAAGTGGTAATATTATGCAAAAATGATCAAAGATCGTTGGCGAGGGACTTCAAAGTTCATATTGAATCCATGGCAAAGCCCTTCATGCCTTTTGCCTTTAAGAAATTTTGCAGAAAATGTAATTTAATTATAAGTTGGTGGATCTGCTAGTTCAATATTTCAATTTCCTTCAGAGAAATTATTTAAAATAAATTAAAGTCGTAATATTAAGCAAAAAGATCGTTGGCGAGGGACTTCAAAGTTCATATTGAATCCATGGCAAAGCCCTTCATGCCTTTTGCCTTTAAGAAATTTTGCAGAAAATGTAATTTAATTATAAGTTGGTGGATCTGCTAGTTCAATATTTCAATTTCCTTCAGAGAAATTATTTAAAATAAATTAAAGTGGTAATATTAAGCAAAAAGGATCAAAGGTCGTTGGCGAGAGACTTCAAAGTTCATATTGAATCCATGGCAAAGCCCTTCATGCCTTTTGCCTTTAAGAAATTTTGCAGAAAATGTAATTTAATTATAAGTTGGTGGATCTGCTAGTTCAATATTTCAATTTCCTTCAGAGAAATTATTTAAAATAAATTAAAGTCGTAATATTAAGCAAAAAGATCGTTGGCGAGGGACTTCAAAGTTCATATTGAATCCATGGCAAAGCCCTTCATGCCTTTTGCCTTTAAGAAATTTTGCAGAAAATGTAATTTAATTAGATGTTGGTTGATCTGCTAGATCAATATTTCAATTTCCTTCAGAGAAATTATTTAAAATAAATTAAAGTGGTAATATTAAGCAAAAAGGATCAAAGATCGTTGGCGAGAGACTTCAATGTTCATATTGAATCCATGGCAAAGCCCTTCATGCCTTTTGCCTTTAAGAAATTTTGCAGAAAATGTAATTTAATTATAAGTTGGTGGATCTGCTAGTTCAATATTTCAATTTCCTTCAGAGAAATTATTTAAAATAAATTAAAGTGGTAATATTAAGCAAAAAGGATCAAAGGTCGTTGGCGAGAGACTTCAAAGTTCATATTGAATCCATGGCAAAGCCCTTCATGCCTTTTGCCTTTAAGAAATTTTGCAGAAAATGTAATTTAATTATAAGTTGGTGGATCTGCTAGTTCAATATTTCAATTTCCTTCAGAGAAATTATTTAAAATAAATTAAAGTCGTAATATTAAGCAAAAAGATGTAATATTAAGCGACTTGTTCATATTGCATGCCTTTTGCCTTTAAGAAATTATTTAAAATAAATTAAAGTCGTAATAAATTTTGAGGAAATTATTTAAAATAAATTAAAGTGGTAATATTAAGCAAAAAGGATCAAAATCGTTGGCGAGAGACTTCAATGTTCATATTGAATCCATGGCAAAGCCCTTCATGCCAGAAAATGTAATTTAATTATAAGTTGGTGGATCTGCTAGTTCAATATTTCAATTTCCTTCAGAGAAATTATTTAAAATAAATTAAAGTCGTAATATTAAGCAAAAAGATCGTTGGCGAGGGACTTCAAAGTTCATATTGAATCCATGGCAAAGCCCTTCATGCCTTTTGCCTTTAAGAAATTTTGCAGAAAATGTAATTTAATTAGATGTTGGTTGATCTGCTAGATCAATATTTCAATTTCCTTCAGAGAAATTATTTAAAATAAATTAAAGTGGTAATATTAAGCAAAAAGGATCAAAGATCGTTGGCGAGAGACTTCAATGTTCATATTGAATCCATGGCAAAGCCCTTCATGCCTTTTGCCTTTAAGAAATTTTGCAGAAAATGTAATTTAATTAGAAGTTGGTGGATCTGCTAGATCACAATTTCAATTTCCTTCAGAGAAATTATTTAAAATAAATTAAAGTAGTAATATTAAGCAAAAAGGATCAAAGATCGTTGGCGAGAGACTTCAAAGTTCATATTGAATCCATGGCAAAGCCCTTCATGCCTTTTGCCTTTAAGAAATTTTGCAGAAAATGTAATTTAATTAGAAGTTGGTGGATCTGCTAGATCACTATTTCAATTTCCTTCAGAGAAATTATTTAAAATAAATTAAAGTGGTAATATTATGCAAAAATGATCAAAGATCGTTGGCGAGGGACTTCAAAGTTCATATTGAATCCATGGCAAAGCCCTTCATACCTTTTGCCTTTAAGAAATTTTGCAGAAAATGTAATTTAATTAGAAGTTGGTGGATCTGCTAGTTCAATATTTCAATTTCCTTCAGAGAAATTATTTAAAATAAATTAAAGTGGTAATATTAAGCAAAAAGGATCAAAGATCGTTGGCGAGAGACTTCAATGTTCATATTGAATCCATGGCAAAGCCCTTCATGCCTTTTGCCTTTAAGAAATTTTGCAGAAAATGTAATTTAATTAGAAGTTGGTGGATCTGCTAGATCAATATTTCAATTTCCTTCAGAGAAATTATTTAAAATAAATTAAAGTCGTAATATTAAGCAAAAAGATCGTTGGCGAGGGACTTCAAAGTTCATATTGAATCCATGGCAAAGCCCTTCATGCCTTTTGCCTTTAAGAAATTTTGCAGAAAATGTAATTTAATTATAAGTTGGTGGATCTGCTAGTTCAATATTTCAATTTCCTTCAGAGAAATTATTTAAAATAAATTAAAGTGGTAATATTAAGCAAAAAGGATCAAAGATCGTTGGCGAGAGACTTCAATGTTCATATTGAATCCATGGCAAAGCCCTTCATGCCTTTTGCCTTTAAGAAATTTTGCAGAAAATGTAATTTAATTAGAAGTTGGTGGATCTGCTAGTTCAATATTTCAATTTCCTTCAGAGAAATTATTTAAAATAAATTAAAGTGGTAATATTAAGCAAAAAGGATCAAAGATCGTTGGCGAGAGACTTCAATGTTCATATTGAATCCATGGCAAAGCCCTTCATGCCTTTTGCCTTTAAGAAATTTTGCAGAAAATGTAATTTAATTAGAAGTTGGTGGATCTGCTAGATCAATATTTCAATTTCCTTCAGAGAAATTATTTAAAATAAATTAAAGTCGTAATATTAAGCAAAAAGATCGTTGGCGAGGGACTTCAAAGTTCATATTGAATCCATGGCAAAGCCCTTCATGCCTTTTGCCTTTAAGAAATTTTGCAGAAAATGTAATTTAATTATAAGTTGGTGGATCTGCTAGTTCAATATTTCAATTTCCTTCAGAGAAATTATTTAAAATAAATTAAAGTGGTAATATTATGCAAAAATGATCAAAGGTCGTTGGCGAGGGACTTCAAAGTTCATATTGAATCCATGGCAAAGCCCTTCATACCTTTTGCCTTTAAGAAATTTTGCAGAAAATGTAATTTAATTAGAAGTTGGTGGATCTGCTAGTTCAATATTTCAATTTCCTTCAGAGAAATTATTTAAAATAAATTAAAGTGGTAATATTAAGCAAAAAGGATCAAAGATCGTTGGCGAGAGACTTCAATGTTCATATTGAATCCATGGCAAAGCCCTTCATGCCTTTTGCCTTTAAGAAATTTTGCAGAAAATGTAATTTAATTAGAAGTTGGTGGATCTGCTAGATCAATATTTCAATTTCCTTCAGAGAAATTATTTAAAATAAATTAAAGTCGTAATATTAAGCAAAAAGATCGTTGGCGAGGGACTTCAAAGTTCATATTGAATCCATGGCAAAGCCCTTCATGCCTTTTGCCTTTAAGAAATTTTGCAGAAAATGTAATTTAATTATAAGTTGGTGGATCTGCTAGTTCAATATTTCAATTTCCTTCAGAGAAATTATTTAAAATAAATTAAAGTGGTAATATTATGCAAAAATGATCAAAGATCGTTGGCGAGGGACTTCAAAGTTCATATTGAATCCATGGCAAAGCCCTTCATACCTTTTGCCTTTAAGAAATTTTGCAGAAAATGTAATTTAATTAGAAGTTGGTGGATCTGCTAGTTCAATATTTCAATTTCCTTCAGAGAAATTATTTAAAATAAATTAAAGTGGTAATATTAAGCAAAAAGGATCAAAGATCGTTGGCGAGAGACTTCAATGTTCATATTGAATCCATGGCAAAGCCCTTCATGCCTTTTGCCTTTAAGAAATTTTGCAGAAAATGTAATTTAATTATAAGTTGGTGGATCTGCTAGTTCAATATTTCAATTTCCTTCAGAGAAATTATTTAAAATAAATTAAAGTCGTAATATTAAGCAAAAAGATCGTTGGCGAGGGACTTCAAAGTTCATATTGAATCCATGGCAAAGCCCTTCATGCCTTTTGCCTTTAAGAAATTTTGCAGAAAATGTAATTTAATTAGATGTTGGTTGATCTGCTAGATCAATATTTCAATTTCCTTCAGAGAAATTATTTAAAATAAATTAAAGTGGTAATATTAAGCAAAAAGGATCAAAGATCGTTGGCGAGAGACTTCAATGTTCATATTGAATCCATGGCAAAGCCCTTCATGCCTTTTGCCTTTAAGAAATTTTGCAGAAAATGTAATTTAATTAGAAGTTGGTGGATCTGCTAGATCACAATTTCAATTTCCTTCAGAGAAATTATTTAAAATAAATTAAAGTAGTAATATTAAGCAAAAAGGATCAAAGATCGTTGGCGAGAGACTTCAAAGTTCATATTGAATCCATGGCAAAGCCCTTCATGCCTTTTGCCTTTAAGAAATTTTGCAGAAAATGTAATTTAATTAGAAGTTGGTGGATCTGCTAGATCACTATTTCAATTTCCTTCAGAGAAATTATTTAAAATAAATTAAAGTGGTAATATTATGCAAAAATGATCAAAGATCGTTGGCGAGGGACTTCAAAGTTCATATTGAATCCATGGCAAAGCCCTTCATGCCTTTTGCCTTTAAGAAATTTTGCAGAAAATGTAATTTAATTAGAAGTTGGTTGATCTGCTAGATCAATATTTCAATTTCCTTCAGAGAAATTATTTAAAATAAATTAAAGTGGTAATATTAAGCAAAAAGGATCAAAGATCGTTGGCGAGAGACTTCAATGTTCATATTGAATCCATGGCAAAGCCCTTCATGCCTTTTGCCTTTAAGAAATTTTGCAGAAAATGTAATTTAATTAGAAGTTGGTGGATCTGCTAGATCAATATTTCAATTTCCTTCAGAGAAATTATTTAAAATAAATTAAAGTCGTAATATTAAGCAAAAAGATCGTTGGCGAGGGACTTCAAAGTTCATATTGAATCCATGGCAAAGCCCTTCATGCCTTTTGCCTTTAAGAAATTTTGCAGAAAATGTAATTTAATTATAAGTTGGTGGATCTGCTAGTTCAATATTTCAATTTCCTTCAGAGAAATTATTTAAAATAAATTAAAGTGGTAATATTAAGCAAAAAGGATCAAAGGTCGTTGGCGAGAGACTTCAAAGTTCATATTGAATCCATGGCAAAGCCCTTCATGCCTTTTGCCTTTAAGAAATTTTGCAGAAAATGTAATTTAATTATAAGTTGGTGGATCTGCTAGTTCAATATTTCAATTTCCTTCAGAGAAATTATTTAAAATAAATTAAAGTCGTAATATTAAGCAAAAAGATCGTTGGCGAGGGACTTCAAAGTTCATATTGAATCCATGGCAAAGCCCTTCATGCCTTTTGCCTTTAAGAAATTTTGCAGAAAATGTAATTTAATTAGAAGTTGGTGGATCTGCTAGATCACTATTTCAATTTCCTTCAGAGAAATTATTTAAAATAAATTAAAGTGGTAATATTATGCAAAAATGATCAAAGATCGTTGGCGAGGGACTTCAAAGTTCATATTGAATCCATGGCAAAGCCCTTCATGCCTTTTGCCTTTAAGAAATTTTGCAGAAAATGTAATTTAATTATAAGTTGGTGGATCTGCTAGTTCAATATTTCAATTTCCTTCAGAGAAATTATTTAAAATAAATTAAAGTCGTAATATTAAGCAAAAAGATCGTTGGCGAGGGACTTCAAAGTTCATATTGAATCCATGGCAAAGCCCTTCATGCCTTTTGCCTTTAAGAAATTTTGCAGAAAATGTAATTTAATTATAAGTTGGTGGATCTGCTAGTTCAATATTTCAATTTCCTTCAGAGAAATTATTTAAAATAAATTAAAGTGGTAATATTAAGCAAAAAGGATCAAAGGTCGTTGGCGAGAGACTTCAAAGTTCATATTGAATCCATGGCAAAGCCCTTCATGCCTTTTGCCTTTAAGAAATTTTGCAGAAAATGTAATTTAATTATAAGTTGGTGGATCTGCTAGTTCAATATTTCAATTTCCTTCAGAGAAATTATTTAAAATAAATTAAAGTCGTAATATTAAGCAAAAAGATCGTTGGCGAGGGACTTCAAAGTTCATATTGAATCCATGGCAAAGCCCTTCATGCCTTTTGCCTTTAAGAAATTTTGCAGAAAATGTAATTTAATTAGATGTTGGTTGATCTGCTAGATCAATATTTCAATTTCCTTCAGAGAAATTATTTAAAATAAATTAAAGTGGTAATATTAAGCAAAAAGGATCAAAGATCGTTGGCGAGAGACTTCAATGTTCATATTGAATCCATGGCAAAGCCCTTCATGCCTTTTGCCTTTAAGAAATTTTGCAGAAAATGTAATTTAATTAGAAGTTGGTGGATCTGCTAGATCACAATTTCAATTTCCTTCAGAGAAATTATTTAAAATAAATTAAAGTAGTAATATTAAGCAAAAAGGATCAAAGATCGTTGGCGAGAGACTTCAAAGTTCATATTGAATCCATGGCAAAGCCCTTCATGCCTTTTGCCTTTAAGAAATTTTGCAGAAAATGTAATTTAATTAGAAGTTGGTGGATCTGCTAGATCACTATTTCAATTTCCTTCAGAGAAATTATTTAAAATAAATTAAAGTGGTAATATTATGCAAAAATGATCAAAGATCGTTGGCGAGGGACTTCAAAGTTCATATTGAATCCATGGCAAAGCCCTTCATACCTTTTGCCTTTAAGAAATTTTGCAGAAAATGTAATTTAATTAGAAGTTGGTGGATCTGCTAGTTCAATATTTCAATTTCCTTCAGAGAAATTATTTAAAATAAATTAAAGTGGTAATATTAAGCAAAAAGGATCAAAGATCGTTGGCGAGAGACTTCAAAGTTCATATTGAATCCATGGCAAAGCCCTTCATGCCTTTTGCCTTTAAGAAATTTTGCAGAAAATGTAATTTAATTAGAAGTTGGTGGATCTGCTAGTTCAATATTTCAATTTCCTTCAGAGAAATTATTTAAAATAAATTAAAGTCGTAATATTAAGCAAAATGATCGTTGGCGAGGGACTTCAAAGTTCATATTGAATCCATGGCAAAGCCCTTCATGCCTTTTGCCTTTAAGAAATTTTGCAGAAAATGTAATTTAATTAGAAGTTGGTTGATCTGCTAGATCACAATTTCAATTTCCTTCAGAGAAATTATTTAAAATAAATTAAAGTGGTAATATTAAGCAAAGAGGATCAAAGATCGTTGGCGAGAGACTTCAAAGTTCATATTGAATCCATGGCAAAGCCCTTCATGCCTTTTGCCTTTAAGAAATTTTGCAGAAAATGTAATTTAATTAGAAGTTGGTGGATCTGCTAGATCACAATTTCAATTTCCTTCAGAGAAATTATTTAAAATAAATTAAAGTGGTAATATTAAGCAAAAAGGATCAAAGATCGTTAGCGAGAGACTTCAAAGTTCATATTGAATCCATGGCAAAGCCCTTCATGCCTTTTGCCTTTAAGAAATTTTGCAGAAAATGTAATTTAATTAGAAGTTGGTGGATCTGCTAGATCACAATTTCAATTTCCTTCAGAGAAATTATTTAAAATAAATTAAAGTGGTAATATTAAGCAAAAAGGATCAAAGATCGTTGGCGAGAGACTTCAAAGTTCATATTGAATCCATGGCAAAGCCCTTCATGCCTTTTGCCTTTAAGAAATTTTGCAGAAAATGTAATTTAATTAGAAGTTGATGGATCTGCTAGATCACAATTTCAATTTCCTTCAGAGAAATTATTTAAAATAAATTAAAGTGGTAATATTAAGCAAAAAGGATCAAAGATCGTTGGCGAGAGACTTGAAAGTTCATATTGAATCCATGGCAAAGCCCTTCATGCCTTTTGCCTTTAAGAAATTTTGCAGAAAATGTAATTTAATTATAAGTTGGTGGATCTGCTAGTTCAATATTTCAATTTCCTTCAGAGAAATTATTTAAAATAAATTAAAGTCGTAATATTAAGCAAAAAGATCGTTGGCGAAGGACTTCAAAGTTCATATTGAATCCATGGCAAAGCCCTTCATGCCTTTTGCCTTTAAGAAATTTTGCAGAAAATTTCATTTAATTAGAAGTTGATGGATCTGCTAGATCACAATTTCAATTTCCTTCAGAGAAATTATTTAAAATAAATTAAAGTGGTAATATTAAGCAAAAAGGATCAAAGGTCGTTGGCGAGAGACTTCAAAGTTCATATTGAATCCATGGCAAAGCCCTTCATGCCTTTTGCCTTTAAGAAATTTTGCAGAAAATGTAATTTAATTATAAGTTGGTGGATCTGCTAGTTCAATATTTCAATTTCCTTCAGAGAAATTATTTAAAATAAATTAAAGTGGTAATATTAAGCAAAAAGGATCAAAGGTCGTTGGCGAGAGACTTCAAAGTTCATATTGAATCCATGGCAAAGCCCTTCATGCCTTTTGCCTTTAAGAAATTTTGCAGAAAATGTAATTTAATTATAAGTTGGTGGATCTGCTAGTTCAATATTTCAATTTCCTTCAGAGAAATTATTTAAAATAAATTAAAGTCGTAATATTAAGCAAAAAGATCGTTGGCGAGGGACTTCAAAGTTCATATTGAATCCATGGCAAAGCCCTTCATGCCTTTTGCCTTTAAGAAATTTTGCAGAAAATGTAATTTAATTAGAAGTTGGTTGATCTGCTAGATCAATATTTCAATTTCCTTCAGAGAAATTATTTAAAATAAATTAAAGTGGTAATATTAAGCAAAAAGGATCAAAGATCGTTGGCGAGAGACTTCAATGTTCATATTGAATCCATGGCAAAGCCCTTCATGCCTTTTGCCTTTAAGAAATTTTGCAGAAAATGTAATTTAATTAGAAGTTGGTGGATCTGCTAGATCACAATTTCAATTTCCTTCAGAGAAATTATTTAAAATAAATTAAAGTAGTAATATTAAGCAAAAAGGATCAAAGATCGTTGGCGAGAGACTTCAAAGTTCATATTGAATCCATGGCAAAGCCCTTCATGCCTTTTGCCTTTAAGAAATTTTGCAGAAAATGTAATTTAATTAGAAGTTGGTGGATCTGCTAGATCACTATTTCAATTTCCTTCAGAGAAATTATTTAAAATAAATTAAAGTGGTAATATTATGCAAAAATGATCAAAGATCGTTGGCGAGGGACTTCAAAGTTCATATTGAATCCATGGCAAAGCCCTTCATACCTTTTGCCTTTAAGAAATTTTGCAGAAAATGTAATTTAATTAGAAGTTGGTGGATCTGCTAGATCAATATTTCAATTTCCTTCAGAGAAATTATTTAAAATAAATTAAAGTGGTAATATTAAGCAAAAAGGATCAAAGATCGTTGGCGAGAGACTTCAAAGTTCATATTGAATCCATGGCAAAGCCCTTCATGCCTTTTGCCTTTAAGAAATTTTGCAGAAAATGTAATTTAATTAGAAGTTGGTGGATCTGCTAGTTCAATATTTCAATTTCCTTCAGAGAAATTATTTAAAATAAATTAAAGTGGTAATATTAAGCAAAAAGATCGTTGGCGAGGGACTTCAAAGTTCATATTGAATCCATGGCAAAGCCCTTCATGCCTTTTGCCTTTAAGAAATTTTGCAGAAAATGTAATTTAATTAGAAGTTGGTTGATCTGCTAGATCACAATTTCAATTTCCTTCAGAGAAATTATTTAAAATAAATTAAAGTGGTAATATTAAGCAAAGAGGATCAAAGATCGTTGGCGAGAGACTTCAAAGTTCATATTGAATCCATGGCAAAGCCCTTCATGCCTTTTGCCTTTAAGAAATTTTGCAGAAAATGTAATTTAATTAGAAGTTGGTGGATCTGCTAGATCACAATTTCAATTTCCTTCAGAGAAATTATTTAAAATAAATTAAAGTGGTAATATTAAGCAAAAAGGATCAAAGATCGTTAGCGAGAGACTTCAAAGTTCATATTGAATCCATGGCAAAGCCCTTCATGCCTTTTGCCTTTAAGAAATTTTGCAGAAAATGTAATTTAATTAGAAGTTGGTGGATCTGCTAGATCACAATTTCAATTTCCTTCAGAGAAATTATTTAAAATAAATTAAAGTCGTAATATTAAGCAAAAAGGATCAAAGATCGTTGGCGAGAGACTTCAAAGTTCATATTGAATCCATGGCAAAGCCCTTCATGCCTTTTGCCTTTAAGAAATTTTGCAGAAAATGTAATTTAATTAGAAGTTGATGGATCTGCTAGATCACAATTTCAATTTCCTTCAGAGAAATTATTTAAAATAAATTAAAGTGGTAATATTAAGCAAAAAGGATCAAAGATCGTTGGCGAGAGACTTCAAAGTTCATATTGAATCCATGGCAAAGCCCTTCATGCCTTTTGCCTTTAAGAAATTTTGCAGAAAATTTAATTTAATTAGAAGTTGGTGGATCTGCTAGATCACAATTTCAATTTCCTTCAGAGAAATTATTTAAAATAAATTAAAGTGGTAATATTATGCAAAAAGGATCAAAGATCGTTGGCGAGGGACTTCAAAGTTCATATTGAATCCATGGTAAAGCCCTTCACACCTTTTGCCTTTAAGAAATTTTGCAGAAAATGTGATTTAATTAGAAGTTGGTGGATCTGCTAGATCAATATTTTAATTTCCTTCAGAGAAATTATTTAAAATAAATTAAAGTCGTAATATTAAGCAAAAAGGATCAAAGATCGTTGGCGAGGGACTTCAAAGTTCATATTGAATCCATGGCAAAGCCCTTCATGCCTTTTGCCTTTAAGAAATTTTGCAGAAAATGTAATTTAATTAGAAGTTGATGGATCTGCTAGATCACAATTTCAATTTCCTTCAGAGAAATTATTTAAAATAAATTAAAGTGGTAATATTAAGCAAAAAGGATCAAAGATCGTTGGCGAGAGACTTCAAAGTTCATATTGAATCCATGGCAAAGCCCTTCATGCCTTTTGCCTTTAAGAAATTTTGCAGAAAATGTAATTTAATTAGAAGTTGGTGGATCTGCTAGATCAATATTTTAATTTCCTTCAGAGAAATTATTTAAAATAAATTAAAGTGGTAATATTAGGCAAAAAGGATCAAAGATCGTTGGCGAGAGACTTCAAAGTTCATATTGAATCCATGGCAAAGCCCTTCATGCCTTTTGCCTTTAAGAAATTTTGCAGAAAATGTAATTTAATTAAAAGTTGGTGGATCTGCTAGATCAATATTTTAATTTCCTTCAGAGAAATTATTTAAAATAAATTAAAGTGGTAATATTATGCAAAAATGATCAAAGATCGTTGGCGAGAGACTTCAAAGTTCATATTGAATCCATGGCAAAGCCCTTCATGCCTTTTGCCTTTAAGAAATTTTGCAGAAAATGTAATTTAATTAGAAGTTGGTGGATCTGCTAGATCAATATTTTAATTTCCTTCAGAGAAATTATTTAAAATAAATTAAAGTCGTAATATTAAGCAAAAAGGATCAAAGATCGTTGGCGAGAGACTTCAAGGTTCTTATTGAATCCATGGCAAAGCCCTTCATGCCTTTTGCCTTTAAGAAATTTTGCAGAAAATGTAATTTAATTAGAAGTTGATGGATCTGCTAGATCACAATTTCAATTTCCTTCAGAGAAATTATTTAAAATAAATTAAAGTGGTAATATTATGCAAAAAGGATCAAAGATCGTTGGCGAGAGACTTCAAAGTTCATATTGAATCCATGGCAAAGCCCTTCACACCTTTTGCCTTTAAGAAATTTTGCAGAAAATGTAATTTAATTAGAAGTTGGTTGATCTGCTAGATCACAATTTCAATTTCCTTCAGAGAAATTATTTAAAATAAATTAAAGTGGTAATATTAAGCAAAGAGGATCAAAGATCGTTGGCGAGAGACTTCAAAGTTCATATTGAATCCATGGCAAAGCCCTTCATGCCTTTTGCCTTTAAGAAATTTTGCAGAAAATGTAATTTAATTAAAAGTTGGTGGATCTGCTAGATCAATATTTTAATTTCCTTCAGAGAAATTATTTAAAATAAATTAAAGTGGTAATATTATGCAAAAAGGATCAAAGATCGTTGGCGAGAGACTTCAAAGTTCATATTGAATCCATGGCAAAGCCCTTCATGCCTTTTGCCTTTAAGAAATTTTGCAGAAAATGTAATTTAATTAGAAGTTGGTGGATCTGCTAGATCACAATTTCAATTTCCTTCAGAGAAATTATTTAAAATAAATTAAAGTGGTAATATTAAGCAAAAAGGATCAAAGATCGTTGGCGAGAGACTTCAAAGTTCATATTGAATCCATGGCAAAGCCCTTCATGCCTTTTGCCTTTAAGAAATTTTGCAGAAAATGTAATTTAATTATAAGTTGGTGGATCTGCTAGTTCAATATTTCAATTTCCTTCAGAGAAATTATTTAAAATAAATTAAAGTCGTAATATTAAGCAAAAAGGATCAAAGATCTTTGGCGAGAGACTTCAAAGTTCATATTGAATCCATGGCAAAGCCCTTCATGCCTTTTGCCTTTAAGAAATTTTGCAGAAAATGTAATTTAATTATAAGTTGGTGGATCTGCTAGTTCAATATTTCAATTTCCTTCAGAGAAATTATTTAAAATAAATTAAAGTGGTAATATTAAGCAAAAAGGATCAAAGATCTTTGGCGAGAGACTTCAAAGTTCATATTGAATCCATGGCAAAGCCCTTCATGCCTTTTGCCTTTAAGAAATTTTGCAGAAAATTTAATTTAATTAGAAGTTGGTGGATCTGCTAGATCACAATTTCAATTTCCTTCAGAGAAATAATTTAAAATAAATTAAAGTGGTAATATTAAGCAAAAAGGATCAAAGATCGTTGGCGAGAGACTTCAAAGTTCATATTGAATCCATGGCAAAGCCCTTCATGCCTTTTGCCTTTAAGAAATTTTGCAGAAAATGTAATTTAATTAGAAGTTGGTGGATCTGCTAGATCACAATTTCAATTTCCTTCAGAGAAATTATTTAAAATAAACTAAAGTGGTAATATTAAGCAAAAAGGATCAAAGATCGTTGGCGAGAGACTTCAAAGTTCATATTGAATCCATGGCAAAGCCCTTCATGCCTTTTGCCTTTAAGAAATTTTGCAGAAAATGTAATTTAATTATAAGTTGGTGGATCTGCTAGTTCAATATTTCAATTTCCTTCAGAGAAATTATTTAAAATAAATTAAAGTGGTAATATTAAGCAAAAAGGATCAAAGATCTTTGGCGAGAGACTTCAAAGTTCATATTGAATCCATGGCAAAGCCCTTCATGCCTTTTGCCTTTAAGAAATTTTGCAGAAAATGTAATTTAATTAGAAGTTGGTGGATCTGCTAGATCACAATTTCAATTTCCTTCAGAGAAATTATTTAAAATAAATTAAAGTGGTAATATTAAGCAAAAAGGATCAAAGGTCGTTGGCGAGAGACTTCAAAGTTCATATTGAATCCATGGCAAAGCCCTTCATGCCTTTTGCCTTTAAGAAATTTTGCAGAAAATGTAATTTAATTATAAGTTGGTGGATCTGCTAGTTCAATATTTCAATTTCCTTCAGAGAAATTATTTAAAATAAATTAAAGTCGTAATATTAAGCAAAAAGGATCAAAGATCTTTGGCGAGAGACTTCAAAGTTCATATTGAATCCATGGCAAAGCCCTTCATGCCTTTTGCCTTTAAGAAATTTTGCAGAAAATGTAATTTAATTATAAGTTGGTGGATCTGCTAGTTCAATATTTCAATTTCCTTCAGAGAAATTATTTAAAATAAATTAAAGTGGTAATATTAAGCAAAAAGGATCAAAGATCTTTGGCGAGAGACTTCAAAGTTCATATTGAATCCATGGCAAAGCCCTTCATGCCTTTTGCCTTTAAGAAATTTTGCAGAAAATTTAATTTAATTAGAAGTTGGTGGATCTGCTAGATCACAATTTCAATTTCCTTCAGAGAAATAATTTAAAATAAATTAAAGTGGTAATATTAAGCAAAAAGGATCAAAGATCGTTGGCGAGAGACTTCAAAGTTCATATTGAATCCATGGCAAAGCCCTTCATGCCTTTTGCCTTTAAGAAATTTTGCAGAAAATGTAATTTAATTAGAAGTTGGTGGATCTGCTAGATCACAATTTCAATTTCCTTTAGAGAAATTATTTAAAATAAACTAAAGTGGTAATATTAAGCAAAAAGGATCAAAGATCGTTGGCGAGAGACTTCAAAGTTCATATTGAATCCATGGCAAAGCCCTTCATGCCTTTTGCCTTTAAGAAATTTTGCAGAAAATGTAATTTAATTATAAGTTGGTGGATCTGCTAGTTCAATATTTCAATTTCCTTCAGAGAAATTATTTAAAATAAATTAAAGTGGTAATATTAAGCAAAAAGGATCAAAGATCTTTGGCGAGAGACTTCAAAGTTCATATTGAATCCATGGCAAAGCCCTTCATGCCTTTTGCCTTTAAGAAATTTTGCAGAAAATTTAATTTAATTAGAAGTTGGTGGATCTGCTAGATCACAATTTCAATTTCCTTCAGAGAAATTATTTAAAATAAATTAAAGTGGTAATATTAAGCAAAAAGGATCAAAGATCGTTGGCGAGAGACTTCAAAGTTCATATTGAATCCATGGCAAAGCCCTTCATGCCTTTTGCCTTTAAGAAATTTTGCAGAAAATGTAATTTAATTAGAAGTTGGTGGATCTGCTAGATCACAATTTCAATTTCCTTTAGAGAAATTATTTAAAATAAACTAAAGTGGTAATATTAAGCAAAAAGGATCAAAGATCGTTGGCGAGAGACTTCAAAGTTCATATTGAATCCATGGCAAAGCCCTTCATGCCTTTTGCCTTTAAGAAATTTTGCAGAAAATGTAATTTAATTATAAGTTGGTGGATCTGCTAGTTCAATATTTCAATTTCCTTCAGAGAAATTATTTAAAATAAATTAAAGTGGTAATATTAAGCAAAAAGGATCAAAGATCTTTGGCGAGGGACTTCAAAGTTCATATTGAATCCATGGCAAAGCCCTTCATGCCTTTTGCCTTTAAGAAATTTTGCAGAAAATGTAATTTAATTAGAAGTTGATGGATCTGCTAGATCACAATTTCAATTTCCTTCAGAGAAATTATTTAAAATAAATTAAAGTGGTAATATTAAGCAAAAAGGATCAAAGATCGTTGGCGAGAGACTTCAAAGTTCATATTGAATCCATGGCAAAGCCCTTCATGCCTTTTGCCTTTAAGAAATTTTGCAGAAAATGTAATTTAATTAGAAGTTGGTGGATCTGCTAGATCAATATTTTAATTTCCTTCAGAGAAATTATTTAAAATAAATTAAAGTGGTAATATTAGGCAAAAAGGATCAAAGATCGTTGGCGAGAGACTTCAAAGTTCATATTGAATCCATGGCAAAGCCCTTCATGCCTTTTGCCTTTAAGAAATTTTGCAGAAAATGTAATTTAATTAAAAGTTGGTGGATCTGCTAGATCAATATTTTAATTTCCTTCAGAGAAATTATTTAAAATAAATTAAAGTGGTAATATTATGCAAAAATGATCAAAGATCGTTGGCGAGAGACTTCAAAGTTCATATTGAATCCATGGCAAAGCCCTTCATGCCTTTTGCCTTTAAGAAATTTTGCAGAAAATGTAATTTAATTAGAAGTTGGTGGATCTGCTAGATCAATATTTTAATTTCCTTCAGAGAAATTATTTAAAATAAATTAAAGTCGTAATATTAAGCAAAAAGGATCAAAGATCGTTGGCGAGAGACTTCAAGGTTCTTATTGAATCCATGGCAAAGCCCTTCATGCCTTTTGCCTTTAAGAAATTTTGCAGAAAATGTAATTTAATTAGAAGTTGATGGATCTGCTAGATCACAATTTCAATTTCCTTCAGAGAAATTATTTAAAATAAATTAAAGTGGTAATATTATGCAAAAAGGATCAAAGATCGTTGGCGAGAGACTTCAAAGTTCATATTGAATCCATGGCAAAGCCCTTCACACCTTTTGCCTTTAAGAAATTTTGCAGAAAATGTAATTTAATTAGAAGTTGGTTGATCTGCTAGATCACAATTTCAATTTCCTTCAGAGAAATTATTTAAAATAAATTAAAGTGGTAATATTAAGCAAAGAGGATCAAAGATCGTTGGCGAGAGACTTCAAAGTTCATATTGAATCCATGGCAAAGCCCTTCATGCCTTTTGCCTTTAAGAAATTTTGCAGAAAATGTAATTTAATTAAAAGTTGGTGGATCTGCTAGATCAATATTTTAATTTCCTTCAGAGAAATTATTTAAAATAAATTAAAGTGGTAATATTATGCAAAAAGGATCAAAGATCGTTGGCGAGAGACTTCAAAGTTCATATTGAATCCATGGCAAAGCCCTTCATGCCTTTTGCCTTTAAGAAATTTTGCAGAAAATGTAATTTAATTAGAAGTTGGTGGATCTGCTAGATCACAATTTCAATTTCCTTCAGAGAAATTATTTAAAATAAATTAAAGTGGTAATATTAAGCAAAAAGGATCAAAGATCGTTGGCGAGAGACTTCAAAGTTCATATTGAATCCATGGCAAAGCCCTTCATGCCTTTTGCCTTTAAGAAATTTTGCAGAAAATGTAATTTAATTATAAGTTGGTGGATCTGCTAGTTCAATATTTCAATTTCCTTCAGAGAAATTATTTAAAATAAATTAAAGTCGTAATATTAAGCAAAAAGGATCAAAGATCTTTGGCGAGAGACTTCAAAGTTCATATTGAATCCATGGCAAAGCCCTTCATGCCTTTTGCCTTTAAGAAATTTTGCAGAAAATGTAATTTAATTATAAGTTGGTGGATCTGCTAGTTCAATATTTCAATTTCCTTCAGAGAAATTATTTAAAATAAATTAAAGTGGTAATATTAAGCAAAAAGGATCAAAGATCTTTGGCGAGAGACTTCAAAGTTCATATTGAATCCATGGCAAAGCCCTTCATGCCTTTTGCCTTTAAGAAATTTTGCAGAAAATTTAATTTAATTAGAAGTTGGTGGATCTGCTAGATCACAATTTCAATTTCCTTCAGAGAAATAATTTAAAATAAATTAAAGTGGTAATATTAAGCAAAAAGGATCAAAGATCGTTGGCGAGAGACTTCAAAGTTCATATTGAATCCATGGCAAAGCCCTTCATGCCTTTTGCCTTTAAGAAATTTTGCAGAAAATGTAATTTAATTAGAAGTTGGTGGATCTGCTAGATCACAATTTCAATTTCCTTTAGAGAAATTATTTAAAATAAACTAAAGTGGTAATATTAAGCAAAAAGGATCAAAGATCGTTGGCGAGAGACTTCAAAGTTCATATTGAATCCATGGCAAAGCCCTTCATGCCTTTTGCCTTTAAGAAATTTTGCAGAAAATGTAATTTAATTATAAGTTGGTGGATCTGCTAGTTCAATATTTCAATTTCCTTCAGAGAAATTATTTAAAATAAATTAAAGTGGTAATATTAAGCAAAAAGGATCAAAGATCTTTGGCGAGAGACTTCAAAGTTCATATTGAATCCATGGCAAAGCCCTTCATGCCTTTTGCCTTTAAGAAATTTTGCAGAAAATGTAATTTAATTAGAAGTTGGTGGATCTGCTAGATCACAATTTCAATTTCCTTCAGAGAAATTATTTAAAATAAATTAAAGTGGTAATATTAAGCAAAAAGGATCAAAGGTCGTTGGCGAGAGACTTCAAAGTTCATATTGAATCCATGGCAAAGCCCTTCATGCCTTTTGCCTTTGGCGAGAGACTTCAAAGTTCATATTGAATCCATGGCAAAGCCCTTCATGCCTTTTGCCTTTAAGAAATTTTGCAGAAAATGTAATTTAATTATAAGTTGGTGGATCTGCTAGTTCAATATTTCAATTTCCTTCAGAGAAATTATTTAAAATAAATTAAAGTCGTAATATTAAGCAAAAAGGATCAAAGATCTTTGGCGAGAGACTTCAAAGTTCATATTGAATCCATGGCAAAGCCCTTCATGCCTTTTGCCTTTAAGAAATTTTGCAGAAAATGTAATTTAATTATAAGTTGGTGGATCTGCTAGTTCAATATTTCAATTTCCTTCAGAGAAATTATTTAAAATAAATTAAAGTGGTAATATTAAGCAAAAAGGATCAAAGATCTTTGGCGAGAGACTTCAAAGTTCATATTGAATCCATGGCAAAGCCCTTCATGCCTTTTGCCTTTAAGAAATTTTGCAGAAAATTTAATTTAATTAGAAGTTGGTGGATCTGCTAGATCACAATTTCAATTTCCTTCAGAGAAATAATTTAAAATAAATTAAAGTGGTAATATTAAGCAAAAAGGATCAAAGATCGTTGGCGAGAGACTTCAAAGTTCATATTGAATCCATGGCAAAGCCCTTCATGCCTTTTGCCTTTAAGAAATTTTGCAGAAAATGTAATTTAATTAGAAGTTGGTGGATCTGCTAGATCACAATTTCAATTTCCTTTAGAGAAATTATTTAAAATAAACTAAAGTGGTAATATTAAGCAAAAAGGATCAAAGATCGTTGGCGAGAGACTTCAAAGTTCATATTGAATCCATGGCAAAGCCCTTCATGCCTTTTGCCTTTAAGAAATTTTGCAGAAAATGTAATTTAATTATAAGTTGGTGGATCTGCTAGTTCAATATTTCAATTTCCTTCAGAGAAATTATTTAAAATAAATTAAAGTGGTAATATTAAGCAAAAAGGATCAAAGATCTTTGGCGAGAGACTTCAAAGTTCATATTGAATCCATGGCAAAGCCCTTCATGCCTTTTGCCTTTAAGAAATTTTGCAGAAAATTTAATTTAATTAGAAGTTGGTGGATCTGCTAGATCACAATTTCAATTTCCTTCAGAGAAATTATTTAAAATAAATTAAAGTGGTAATATTAAGCAAAAAGGATCAAAGATCGTTGGCGAGAGACTTCAAAGTTCATATTGAATCCATGGCAAAGCCCTTCATGCCTTTTGCCTTTAAGAAATTTTGCAGAAAATGTAATTTAATTAGAAGTTGGTGGATCTGCTAGATCACAATTTCAATTTCCTTTAGAGAAATTATTTAAAATAAACTAAAGTGGTAATATTAAGCAAAAAGGATCAAAGATCGTTGGCGAGAGACTTCAAAGTTCATATTGAATCCATGGCAAAGCCCTTCATGCCTTTTGCCTTTAAGAAATTTTGCAGAAAATGTAATTTAATTAGAAGTTGATGGATCTGCTAGATCACAATTTCAATTTCCTTCAGAGAAATTATTTAAAATAAATTAAAGTGGTAATATTAAGCAAAAAGGATCAAAGATCTTTGGCGAGAGACTTCAAAGTTCATATTGAATCCATGGCAAAGCCCTTCATGCCTTTTGCCTTTAAGAAATTTTGCAGAAAATGTAATTTAATTAGAAGTTGGTGGATCTGCTAGATCACAATTTCAATTTCCTTCAGAGAAATAATTTAAAATAAATTAAAGTGGTAATATTAAGCAAAAAGGATCAAAGATCGTTGGCGAGAGACTTCAAAGTTCATATTGAATCCATGGCAAAGCCCTTCATGCCTTTTGCCTTTAAGAAATTTTGCAGAAAATGTAATTTAATTAGAAGTTGGTGGATCTGCTAGATCACAATTTCAATTTCCTTTAGAGAAATTATTTAAAATAAACTAAAGTGGTAATATTAAGCAAAAAGGATCAAAGATCGTTGGCGAGAGACTTCAAAGTTCATATTGAATCCATGGCAAAGCCCTTCATGCCTTTTGCCTTTAAGAAATTTTGCAGAAAATGTAATTTAATTAGCAGTTGATGGATCTGCTAGATCACAATTTCAATTTCCTTCAGAGAAATTATTTAAAATAAATTAAAGTGGTAATATGAAGCAAAAAGGATCAAAGATCGTTGGCGAGAGACTTCAAAGTTCATATTGAATCCATGGCAAAGCCCTTCATGCCTTTTGCCTTTAAGAAATTTTGCAGAAAATGTAATTTAATTAGAAGTTGGTGGTTCTGCTAGATCAATATTTTAATTTCCTTCAGAGAAATTATTTAAAATAAATTAAAGTGGTAATATTAGGCAAAAAGGATCAAAGATCGTTGGCGAGAGACTTCAAGGTTCTTATTGAATCCATGGCAAAGCCCTTCATGCCTTTTGCCTTTAATAAATTTTGCAGAAAATGTAATTTAATTAGAAGTTGATGGATCTGCTAGATCACAATTTCAATTTCCTTCAGAGAAATTATTTAAAATAAATTAAAGTGGTAATATTAAGCAAAAAGGATCAAAGATCGTTGGCGAGAGACTTCAAAGTTCATATTGAATCCATGGCAAAGCCCTTCATGCCTTTTTCCTTTAATAAATTTTGCAGAAAATGTAATTTAATTAGAAGTTGATGGATCTGCTAGATCACAATTTCAATTTCCTTCAGAGAAATTATTTAAAATAAATTAAAGTGGTAATATTAAGCAAAAAGGATCAAAGATCGTTGGCGAGAGACTTCAAAGTTCATATTGAATCCATGGCAAAGCCCTTCATGCCTTTTGCCTTTAAGAAATTTTGCAGAAAATGTAATTCAATTAGAAGTTGGTGGATCTGCTAGATCACAATTTCAATTTCCTTTAGAGAAATTATTTAAAATAAACTAAAGTGGTAATATTAAGCAAAAAGGATCAAAGATCGTTGGCGAGAGACTTCAAAGTTCATATTGAATCCATGGCAAAGCCCTTCATGCCTTTTGCCTTTAAGAAATTTTGCAGAAAATGTAATTTAATTAGAAGTTGATGGATCTGCTAGATCACAATTTCAATTTCCTTCAGAGAAATTATTTAAAATAAATTAAAGTGGTAATATTAAGCAAAAAGGATCAAAGATCGTTGGCGAGAGACTTCAAAGTTCATATTGAATCCATGGCAAAGCCCTTCATGCCTTTTGCCTTTAAGAAATTTTGCAGAAAATGTAATTTAATTAGAAGTTGATGGATCTGCTAGATCACAATTTCAATTTCCTTCAGAGAAATTATTTAAAATAAATTAAAGTGGTAATATTAAGCAAAAAGGATCAAAGATCGTTGGCGAGAGACTTCAAAGTTCATATTGAATCCATGGCAAAGCCCTTCATGCCTTTTGCCTTTAATAAATTTTGCAGAAAATGTAATTTAATTAGAAGTTGATGGATCTGCTAGATCACAATTTCAATTTCCTTCAGAGAAATTATTTAAAATAAATTAAAGTGGTAATATTAAGCAAAAAGGATCAAAGATCGTTGGCGAGAGACTTCAAAGTTCATATTGAATCCATGGCAAAGCCCTTCATGCCTTTTGCCTTTAAGAAATTTTGCAGAAAATGTAATTCAATTAGAAGTTGGTGGATCTGCTAGATCACAATTTCAATTTCCTTTAGAGAAATTATTTAAAATAAACTAAAGTGGTAATATTAAGCAAAAAGGATCAAAGATCGTTGGCGAGAGACTTCAAAGTTCATATTGAATCCATGGCAAAGCCCTTCATGCCTTTTGCCTTTAAGAAATTTTGCAGAAAATGTAATTTAATTAGAAGTTGATGGATCTGCTAGATCACAATTTCAATTTCCTTCAGAGAAATTATTTAAAATAAATTAAAGTGGTAATATTAAGCAAAAAGGATCAAAGATCTTTGGCGAGAGACTTCAAAGTTCATATTGAATCCATGGCAAAGCCCTTCATGCCTTTTGCCTTTAAGAAATTTTGCAGAAAATTTAATTTAATTAGAAGTTGGTGGATCTGCTAGATCACAATTTCAATTTCCTTCAGAGAAATAATTTAAAATAAATTAAAGTGGTAATATTAAGCAAAAAGGATCAAAGATCGTTGGCGAGAGACTTCAAAGTTCATATTGAATCCATGGCAAAGCCCTTCATGCCTTTTGCCTTTAAGAAATTTTGCAGAAAATGTAATTTAATTAGAAGTTGGTGGATCTGCTAGATCACAATTTCAATTTCCTTTAGAGAAATTATTTAAAATAAACTAAAGTGGTAATATTAAGCAAAAAGGATCAAAGATCGTTGGCGAGAGACTTCAAAGTTCATATTGAATCCATGGCAAAGCCCTTCATGCCTTTTGCCTTTAAGAAATTTTGCAGAAAATGTAATTTAATTAGAAGTTGATGGATCTGCTAGATCACAATTTCAATTTCCTTCAGAGAAATTATATAAAATAAATTAAAGTGGTAATATTGATCGTTGGCGAGGGACTTCAAAGTTCATATTGAATCCATGGCAAAGCCCTTCATACCTTTTGCCTTTAAGAAATTTTGCAGAAAATGTAATTTAATTAGAAGTTGGTGGATCTGCTAGATCACAATTTCAATTTCCTTCAGAGAAATTATTTAAAATAAATTAAAGTGGTAATATTAAGCAAAAAGGATCAAAGATCTTTGGCGAGAGACTTCAAAGTTCATATTGAATCCATGGCAAAGCCCTTCATGCCTTTTGCCTTTAAGAAATTTTGCAGAAAATTTAATTTAATTAGAAGTTGGTGGATCTGCTAGATCACAATTTCAATTTCCTTCAGAGAAATAATTTAAAATAAATTAAAGTGGTAATATTAAGCAAAAAGGATCAAAGATCGTTGGCGAGAGACTTAAAAGTTCATATTGAATCCATGGCAAAGCCCTTCATGCCTTTTGCCTTTAAGAAATTTTGCAGAAAATGTAATTTAATTAGAAGTTGGTGGATCTGCTAGATCACAATTTCAATTTCCTTTAGAGAAATTATTTAAAATAAACTAAAGTGGTAATATTAAGCAAAAAGGATCAAAGATCGTTGGCGAGAGACTTCAAAGTTCATATTGAATCCATGGCAAAGCCCTTCATGCCTTTTGCCTTTAAGAAATTTTGCAGAAAATGTAATTTAATTAGAAGTTGATGGATCTGCTAGATCACAATTTCAATTTCCTTCAGAGAAATTATTTAAAATAAATTAAAGTGGTAATATTAAGCAAAAAGGATCAAAGATCGTTGGCGAGAGACTTCAAAGTTCATATTGAATCCATGGCAAAGCCCTTCATGCCTTTTGCCTTTAAGAAATTTTGCAGAAAATGTAATTTATTTAGAAGTTGGTGGTTCTGCTAGATCAATATTTTAATTTCCTTCAGAGAAATAATTTAAAATAAATTAAAGTGGTAATATTAGGCAAAAAGGATCAAAGATCGTTGGCGAGAGACTTCAAGGTTCTTATTGAATCCATGGCAAAGCCCTTCATGCCTTTTGCCTTTAATAAATTTTGCAGAAAATGTAATTTAATTAGAAGTTGATGGATCTGCTAGATCACAATTTCAATTTCCTTCAGAGAAATTATTTAAAATAAATTAAAGTGGTAATATTAAGCAAAAAGGATCAAAGATCGTTGGCGAGAGACTTCAAAGTTCATATTGAATCCATGGCAAAGCCCTTCATGCCTTTTGCCTTTAAGAAATTTTGCAGAAAATTTAATTTAATTAGAAGTTGATGGATCTGCTAGATCACAATTTCAATTTCCTTCAGAGAAATTATTTAAAATAAATTAAAGTGGTAATATTAAGCAAAAAGGATCAAAGATCGTTGGCGAGAGACTTCAAAGTTCATATTGAATCCATGGCAAAGCCCTTCATACCTTTTGCCTTTAAGAAATTTTGCAGAAAATGTAATTTAATTAGAAGTTGGTGGATCTGCTAGATCACAATTTCAATTTCCTTCAGAGAAATAATTTAAAATAAATTAAAGTGGTAATATTAAGCAAAAAGGATCAAAGATCTTTGGCGAGAGACTTCAAAGTTCATATTGAATCCATGGCAAAGCTCTTCATGCCTTTTGCCTTTAAGAAATTTTGCTAGATCTGCTAGTTCAATATTTCAATTTCCTTCAGAGAAATTATTTAAAATAAATTAAAGTGGTAATATTAAGCAAAAAGGATCAAAGGTCGTTGGCGAGAGACTTCAAAGTTCATATTGAATCCATGGCAAAGCCCTTCATGCCTTTTGCCTTTAAGAAATTTTGCAGAAAATGTAATTTAATTAGAAGTTGGTTGATCTGCTAGATCACAATTTCAATTTCCTTCAGAGAAATTATTTAAAATAAATTAAAGTGGTAATATTAAGCAAAAAGGATCAAAGATCGTTGGCGAGAGACTTCAAAGTTCATATTGAATCCATGGCAAAGCCCTTCATGCCTTTTGCCTTTAAGAAATTTTGCAGAAAATGTAATTTAATTATAAGTTGGTGGATCTGCTAGTTCAATATTAGGTGAGATTCTTAACAATCTCACCTACTATAATCCTAACAAAATTTCATGTCCTCCGATCGCGCTCAAACTTGGCCAAAATGTGTTTCGCCACTTCCTGATCACGAATATATGGGGGGCTAAGTTACGTTCCCGGCCGCTCTTTGGAGCTTAATAGCTCCTAAACTAAAAGAGATATCGACTTGCGGTTTTCGGCAAAGGTTAAATATCGTATGAAAATTGCAACTTGGTGCATTGACCCCCCACCCCCCACCCCTCCTTCCGCCATTTTGAAGACCCCCCTTTTTTTGTTTTCTCAATAGCTCCGGCCCTATGGCATCGAGCGGGCTCAAATTTTAGTATGTTATAGCTGGGCCTTAGGGCTTTCCATCAATACCAAACTTAAGGTCCCCCGACCCCCTGACCCGAGCTATAAGGGTCCAAAAAAATTTTCTTAAAATGGCCATAACTCCGGTTCTAATTGTCAGAATTTAAAAAATGAGGGCTTTTTGGAAAGCTCTCGTGAAATGCCACTTCCTCTTCTAACATCGCAAGTTCATAAAACCACCGCTAGGGGCGCTATTATTAAAAAGAAAATTTTTAAATCTTAAAAGTTAAATAACTCAAAAATTCCTTATGCGATCGGGCTGAAATTTTAGTATGTTGTAGCCGTTGATTATACCTATCAAACAAAAAAAACCTTAAGTCGATCCATAACCCCTGACCCGAGCTATAAGGGGTCAAAGTTCGAACATTGACCGGCCTCTATCTCCGGTTCTAATTAACATATCGTCATAAATTTTACCTTTTTGGTTTCGTCTCGATGAGCACTTTCAGATGGAAGTTGAAAAAGTCACCACAGGTGGCGCTGTGATAGCGTCAAAATTCATCGAAATTCAAAGTCACTTTTCTCAAAAACGGCATTGTGCAAGTTCATGAAATTTTAGTATGTTGTAGTCCAGTCTAGGACGTTTCCAAAATGGTGCGTATGCGCGCTGTGGTTAAAACAGAACCGGAGATATGAGGGGTCAAAGTTCACAAAATTCAAAAAATCATATCTCCGGTTCTATGTGACCGATTTTGATGAATGAAGGCTTAAACGAAAGATCTCACCAAATTCTACAACTTTCTAGAATATTTGAACTTCGTGGGACCAACGCCAGGGGCGCCACAGTCAAAAAAGAATTTCAATATCACATAACCTCAATTATCTCGACTGTCGCTGAACCGATTTTGATGATTACTTCGACATAATTGTAGAGCACATTTGTCTCTACATTTCGTCCATACATCATTTTCCGCTCAGACTACGCTATCACTCCGATTTTGCCGTTTAAGTGTGAAAAAATTGATTTTTCCAATAATAACGCTTTGAAATCACTCAGATGCCAATTTGACTGCCTCTACTCCACCAAGACACTTAAAATAGGGGTTTAAATGGAAAGTCCCGCAAAATACAACAATTCTTTGATATAGTTGAAGTTCAACAAATGACTACTTGGGGCACTCTGGATGAAAAAACGAGTTAAGAAACAAAAAAACCTCGCTTATCTTGGCTTCTGAGTAATCGATGAGATCATGTTCTATGGGAAAATTATAGAGAACATTCTGGTCTACATTTCACCCATATATCACTTTTCTGTCAGTTCATCCAAATCCTTGATATTTTGGTTTAAATACAAAATTTGAATAATTTCACGAATTTGATTCAAGATAACTGAATGGCGTCTCCCAACTTCAGCTCTAAATCGAATTTGCATGCACTCCGAGTTAGCTCACGTTAAGAATCTCACCTACATAAGCCGGTTAGGATTATCTGTCCTTTTCAATTTCCTTCAGAGAAATTATTTAAAATAAATTAAAGTCGTAATATTAAGCAAAAAGATCGTTGGCGAAGGACTTCAAAGTTCATATTGAATCCATGGCAAAGCCCTCTTCATGCCTTTTGCCTTTAAGAAATTTTGCAGAAAATTTAATTTAATTAGAAGTTGATGGATCTGCTAGATCACAATTTCAATTTCCTTCAGAGAAATTATTTAAAATAAATTAAAGTGGTAATATTAAGCAAAAAGGATCAAAGGTCGTTGGCGAGAGACTTCAAAGTTCATATTGAATCCATGGCAAAGCCCTTCATGCCTTTTGCCTTTAAGAAATTTTGCAGAAAATGTAATTTAATTATAAGTTGGTGGATCTGCTAGTTCAATATTTCAATTTCCTTCAGAGAAATTATTTAAAATAAATTAAAGTGGTAATATTAAGCAAAAAGGATCAAAGGTCGTTGGCGAGAGACTTCAAAGTTCATATTGAATCCATGGCAAAGCCCTTCATGCCTTTTGCCTTTAAGAAATTTTGCAGAAAATGTAATTTAATTAAAAGTTGGTGGATCTGCTAGTTCAATATTTCAATTTCCTTCAGAGAAATTATTTAAAATAAATTAAAGTCGTAATATTAAGCAAAAAGATCGTTGGCGAGGGACTTCAAAGTTCATATTGAATCCATGGCAAAGCCCTTCATGCCTTTTGCCTTTAAGAAATTTTGCAGAAAATGTAATTTAATTAGATGTTGGTTGATCTGCTAGATCAATATTTCAATTTCCTTCAGAGAAATTATTTAAAATAAATTAAAGTGGTAATATTAAGCAAAAAGGATCAAAGATCGTTGGCGAGAGACTTCAATGTTCATATTGAATCCATGGCAAAGCCCTTCATGCCTTTTGCCTTTAAGAAATTTTGCAGAAAATGTAATTTAATTAGAAGTTGGTGGATCTGCTAGATCACAATTTCAATTTCCTTCAGAGAAATTATTTAAAATAAATTAAAGTAGTAATATTAAGCAAAAGGGATCAAAGATCGTTGGCGAGAGACTTCAAAGTTCATATTGAATCCATGGCAAAGCCCTTCATGCCTTTTGCCTTTAAGAAATTTTGCAGAAAATGTAATTTAATTAGAAGTTGGTGGATCTGCTAGATCACTATTTCAATTTCCTTCAGAGAAATTATTTAAAATAAATTAAAGTGGTAATATTATGCAAAAATGATCAAAGATCGTTGGCGAGGGACTTCAAAGTTCATATTGAATCCATGGCAAAGCCCTTCATACCTTTTGCCTTTAAGAAATTTTGCAGAAAATGTAATTTAATTAGAAGTTGGTGGATCTGCTAGTTCAATATTTCAATTTCCTTCAGAGAAATTATTTAAAATAAATTAAAGTGGTAATATTAAGCAAAAAGGATCAAAGATCGTTGGCGAGAGACTTCAAAGTTCATATTGAATCCATGGCAAAGCCCTTCATGCCTTTTGCCTTTAAGAAATTTTGCAGAAAATGTAATTTAATTAGAAGTTGGTGGATCTGCTAGTTCAATATTTCAATTTCCTTCAGAGAAATTATTTAAAATAAATTAAAGTGGTAATATTAAGCAAAGAGGATCAAAGATCGTTGGCGAGAGACTTCAAAGTTCATATTGAATCCATGGCAAAGCCCTTCATGCCTTTTGCCTTTAAGAAATTTTGCAGAAAATGTAATTTAATTAGAAGTTGGTGGATCTGCTAGATCACAATTTCAATTTCCTTCAGAGAAATTATTTAAAATAAATTAAAGTGGTAATATTAAGCAAAAAGGATCAAAGATCGTTAGCGAGAGACTTCAAAGTTCATATTGAATCCATGGCAAAGCCCTTCATGCCTTTTGCCTTTAAGAAATTTTGCAGAAAATGTAATTTAATTAGAAGTTGGTGGATCTGCTAGATCACAATTTCAATTTCCTTCAGAGAAATTATTTAAAATAAATTAAAGTCGTAATATTAAGCAAAAAGGATCAAAGATCGTTGGCGAGAGACTTCAAAGTTCATATTGAATCCATGGCAAAGCCCTTCATGCCTTTTGCCTTTAAGAAATTTTGCAGAAAATGTAATTTAATTAGAAGTTGATGGATCTGCTAGATCACAATTTCAATTTCCTTCAGAGAAATTATTTAAAATAAATTAAAGTGGTAATATTAAGCAGAAAGGATCAAAGATCGTTGGCGAGAGACTTGAAAGTTCATATTGAATCCATGGCAAAGCCCTTCATGCCTTTTGCCTTTAAGAAATTTTGCAGAAAATGTAATTTAATTATAAGTTGGTGGATCTGCTAGTTCAATATTTCAATTTCCTTCAGAGAAATTATTTAAAATAAATTAAAGTCGTAATATTAAGCAAAAAGATCGTTGGCGAAGGACTTCAAAGTTCATATTGAATCCATGGCAAAGCCCTTCATGCCTTTTGCCTTTAAGAAATTTTGCAGAAAATTTAATTTAATTAGAAGTTGATGGATCTGCTAGATCACAATTTCAATTTCCTTCAGAGAAATTATTTAAAATAAATTAAAGTGGTAATATTAAGCAAAAAGGATCAAAGGTCGTTGGCGAGAGACTTCAAAGTTCATATTGAATCCATGGCAAAGCCCTTCATGCCTTTTGCCTTTAAGAAATTTTGCAGAAAATGTAATTTAATTATAAGTTGGTGGATCTGCTAGTTCAATATTTCAATTTCCTTCAGAGAAATTATTTAAAATAAATTAAAGTGGTAATATTAAGCAAAAAGGATCAAAGGTCGTTGGCGAGAGACTTCAAAGTTCATATTGAATCCATGGCAAAGCCCTTCATGCCTTTTGCCTTTAAGAAATTTTGCAGAAAATGTAATTTAATTATAAGTTGGTGGATCTGCTAGTTCAATATTTCAATTTCCTTCAGAGAAATTATTTAAAATAAATTAAAGTCGTAATATTAAGCAAAAAGATCGTTGGCGAGGGACTTCAAAGTTCATATTGAATCCATGGCAAAGCCCTTCATGCCTTTTGCCTTTAAGAAATTTTGCAGAAAATGTAATTTAATTAGAAGTTGGTTGATCTGCTAGATCAATATTTCAATTTCCTTCAGAGAAATTATTTAAAATAAATTAAAGTGGTAATATTAAGCAAAAAGGATCAAAGATCGTTGGCGAGAGACTTCAATGTTCATATTGAATCCATGGCAAAGCCCTTCATGCCTTTTGCCTTTAAGAAATTTTGCAGAAAATGTAATTTAATTAGAAGTTGGTGGATCTGCTAGATCACAATTTCAATTTCCTTCAGAGAAATTATTTAAAATAAATTAAAGTAGTAATATTAAGCAAAAAGGATCAAAGATCGTTGGCGAGAGACTTCAAAGTTCATATTGAATCCATGGCAAAGCCCTTCATGCCTTTTGCCTTTAAGAAATTTTGCAGAAAATGTAATTTAATTAGAAGTTGGTGGATCTGCTAGATCACTATTTCAATTTCCTTCAGAGAAATTATTTAAAATAAATTAAAGTGGTAATATTAAGCAAAAATGATCAAAGATCGTTGGCGAGGGACTTCAAAGTTCATATTGAATCCATGGCAAAGCCCTTCATACCTTTTGCCTTTAAGAAATTTTGCAGAAAATGTAATTTAATTAGAAGTTGGTGGATCTGCTAGTTCAATATTTCAATTTCCTTCAGAGAAATTATTTAAAATAAATTAAAGTGGTAATATTAAGCAAAAAGGATCAAAGATCGTTGGCGAGAGACTTCAAAGTTCATATTGAATCCATGGCAAAGCCCTTCATGCCTTTTGCCTTTAAGAAATTTTGCAGAAAATGTAATTTAATTAGAAGTTGGTGGATCTGCTAGTTCAATATTTCAATTTCCTTCAGAGAAATTATTTAAAATAAATTAAAGTCGTAATATTAAGCAAAAAGATCGTTGGCGAGGGACTTCAAAGTTCATATTGAATCCATGGCAAAGCCCTTCATGCCTTTTGCCTTTAAGAAATTTTGCAGAAAATGTAATTTAATTAGAAGTTGGTTGATCTGCTAGATCACAATTTCAATTTCCTTCAGAGAAATTATTTAAAATAAATTAAAGTGGTAATATTAAGCAAAGAGGATCAAAGATCGTTGGCGAGAGACTTCAAAGTTCATATTGAATCCATGGCAAAGCCCTTCATGCCTTTTGCCTTTAAGAAATTTTGCAGAAAATGTAATTTAATTAGAAGTTGGTGGATCTGCTAGATCACAATTTCAATTTCCTTCAGAGAAATTATTTAAAATAAATTAAAGTGGTAATATTAAGCAAAAAGGATCAAAGATCGTTAGCGAGAGACTTCAAAGTTCATATTGAATCCATGGCAAAGCCCTTCATGCCTTTTGCCTTTAAGAAATTTTGCAGAAAATGTAATTTAATTAGAAGTTGGTGGATCTGCTAGATCACAATTTCAATTTCCTTCAGAGAAATTATTTAAAATAAATTAAAGTCGTAATATTAAGCAAAAAGGATCAAAGATCGTTGGCGAGAGACTTCAAAGTTCATATTGAATCCATGGCAAAGCCCTTCATGCCTTTTGCCTTTAAGAAATTTTGCAGAAAATGTAATTTAATTAGAAGTTGATGGATCTGCTAGATCACAATTTCAATTTCCTTCAGAGAAATTATTTAAAATAAATTAAAGTGGTAATATTAAGCAAAAAGGATCAAAGATCGTTGGCGAGAGACTTCAAAGTTCATATTGAATCCATGGCAAAGCCCTTCATGCCTTTTGCCTTTAAGAAATTTTGCAGAAAATTTAATTTAATTAGAAGTTGGTGGATCTGCTAGATCACAATTTCAATTTCCTTCAGAGAAATTATTTAAAATAAATTAAAGTGGTAATATTATGCAAAAAGGATCAAAGATCGTTGGCGAGGGACTTCAAAGTTCATATTGAATCCATGGCAAAGCCCTTCACACCTTTTGCCTTTAAGAAATTTTGCAGAAAATGTGATTTAATTAGAAGTTGGTGGATCTGCTAGATCAATATTTTAATTTCCTTCAGAGAAATTATTTAAAATAAATTAAAGTCGCAATATTAAGCAAAAAGGATCAAAGATCGTTGGCGAGAGACTTCAAAGTTCATATTGAATCCATGGCAAAGCCCTTCATGCCTTTTGCCTTTAAGAAATTTTGCAGAAAATTTAATTTAATTAGAAGTTGGTGGATCTGCTAGATCACAATTTCAATTTCCTTCAGAGAAATTATTTAAAATAAATTAAAGTGGTAATATTAAGCAAAAAGGATCAAAGATCGTTGGCGAGAGACTTCAAAGTTCATATTGAATCCATGGCAAAGCCCTTCATGCCTTTTGCCTTTAAGAAATTTTGCAGAAAATGTAATTTAATTAGAAGTTGGTGGATCTGCTAGATCAATATTTTAATTTCCTTCAGAGAAATTATTTAAAATAAATTAAAGTGGTAATATTAAGCAAAAAGGATCAAAGATCGTTGGCGAGAGACTTCAAAGTTCATATTGAATCCATGGCAAAGCCCTTCATGCCTTTTGCCTTTAAGAAATTTTGCAGAAAATGTAATTTAATTAGAAGTTGGTGGATCTGCAAGATCAATATTTTAATTTCCTTCAGAGAAATTATTTAAAATAAATTAAAGTCGTAATATTAAGCAAAAAGGATCAAAGATCGTTGGCGAGAGACTTCAAAGTTCATATTGAATCCATGGCAAAGCCCTTCATGCCTTTTGCCTTTAAGAAATTTTGCAGAAAATTTAATTTAATTAGAAGTTGGTGGATCTGCTAGATCAATATTTTAATTTCCTTCAGAGAAATTATTTAAAATAAATTAAAGTCGTAATATTAAGCAAAAAGGATCAAAGATCGTTGGCGAGAGACTTCAAAGTTCATATTGAATCCATGGCAAAGCCCTTCATGCCTTTTGCCTTTAAGAAATTTTGCAGAAAATTTAATTTAATTAGAAGTTGGTGGATCTGCTAGATCACAATTTCAATTTCCTTCAGAGAAATTATTTAAAATAAATTAAAGTGGTAATATTATGCAAAAAGGATCAAAGATCGTTGGCGAGGGACTTCAAAGTTCATATTGAATCCATGGCAAAGCCCTTCACACCTTTTGCCTTTAAGAAATTTTGCAGAAAATGTGATTTAATTAGAAGTTGGTGGATCTGCTAGATCAATGTTTTAATTTCCTTCAGAGAAATTATTTAAAATAAATTAAAGTCGTAATATTAAGCAAAAAGGATCAAAGATCGTTAGCGAGAGACTTCAAAGTTCATATTGAATCCATGGCAAAGCCCTTCATGCCTTTTGCCTTTAAGAAATTTTGCAGAAAATGTAATTTAATTAGAAGTTGGTGGATCTGCTAGATCACAATTTCAATTTCCTTCAGAGAAATTATTTAAAATAAATTAAAGTCGTAATATTAAGCAAAAAGGATCAAAGATCGTTGGCGAGAGACTTCAAAGTTCATATTGAATCCATGGCAAAGCCCTTCATGCCTTTTGCCTTTAAGAAATTTTGCAGAAAATGTAATTTAATTAGAAGTTGATGGATCTGCTAGATCACAATTTCAATTTCCTTCAGAGAAATTATTTAAAATAAATTAAAGTGGTAATATTATGCAAAAAGGATCAAAGATCGTTGGCGAGAGACTTCAAAGTTCATATTGAATCCATGGCAAAGCCCTTCATGCCTTTTGCCTTTAAGAAATTTTGCAGAAAATGTAATTTAATTAGAAGTTGGTGGATCTGCTAGTTCAATATTTCAATTTCCTTCAGAGAAATTATTTAAAATAAATTAAAGTCGTAATATTAAGCAAAAAGATCGTTGGCGAGGGACTTCAAAGTTCATATTGAATCCATGGCAAAGCCCTTCATGCCTTTTGCCTTTAAGAAATTTTGCAGAAAATGTAATTTAATTAGAAGTTGGTTGATCTGCTAGATCACAATTTCAATTTCCTTCAGAGAAATTATTTAAAATAAATTAAAGTGGTAATATTAAGCAAAGAGGATCAAAGATCGTTGGCGAGAGACTTCAAAGTTCATATTGAATCCATGGCAAAGCCCTTCATGCCTTTTGCCTTTAAGAAATTTTGCAGAAAATGTAATTTAATTAGAAGTTGGTGGATCTGCTAGATCACTATTTCAATTTCCTTCAGAGAAATTATTTAAAATAAATTAAAGTGGTAATATTATGCAAAAATGATCAAAGATCGTTGGCGAGGGACTTCAAAGTTCATATTGAATCCATGGCAAAGCCCTTCATACCTTTTGCCTTTAAGAAATTTTGCAGAAAATGTAATTTAATTAGAAGTTGGTGGATCTGCTAGTTCAATATTTCAATTTCCTTCAGAGAAATTATTTAAAATAAATTAAAGTGGTAATATTAAGCAAAAAGGATCAAAGATCGTTGGCGAGAGACTTCAAAGTTCATATTGAATCCATGGCAAAGCCCTTCATGCCTTTTGCCTTTAAGAAATTTTGCAGAAAATGTAATTTAATTAGAAGTTGGTGGATCTGCTAGTTCAATATTTCAATTTCCTTCAGAGAAATTATTTAAAATAAATTAAAGTGGTAATATTAAGCAAAGAGGATCAAAGATCGTTGGCGAGAGACTTCAAAGTTCATATTGAATCCATGGCAAAGCCCTTCATGCCTTTTGCCTTTAAGAAATTTTGCAGAAAATGTAATTTAATTAGAAGTTGGTGGATCTGCTAGATCACAATTTCAATTTCCTTCAGAGAAATTATTTAAAATAAATTAAAGTGGTAATATTAAGCAAAAAGGATCAAAGATCGTTAGCGAGAGACTTCAAAGTTCATATTGAATCCATGGCAAAGCCCTTCATGCCTTTTGCCTTTAAGAAATTTTGCAGAAAATGTAATTTAATTAGAAGTTGGTGGATCTGCTAGATCACAATTTCAATTTCCTTCAGAGAAATTATTTAAAATAAATTAAAGTCGTAATATTAAGCAAAAAGGATCAAAGATCGTTGGCGAGAGACTTCAAAGTTCATATTGAATCCATGGCAAAGCCCTTCATGCCTTTTGCCTTTAAGAAATTTTGCAGAAAATGTAATTTAATTAGAAGTTGATGGATCTGCTAGATCACAATTTCAATTTCCTTCAGAGAAATTATTTAAAATAAATTAAAGTGGTAATATTAAGCAGAAAGGATCAAAGATCGTTGGCGAGAGACTTGAAAGTTCATATTGAATCCATGGCAAAGCCCTTCATGCCTTTTGCCTTTAAGAAATTTTGCAGAAAATGTAATTTAATTATAAGTTGGTGGATCTGCTAGTTCAATATTTCAATTTCCTTCAGAGAAATTATTTAAAATAAATTAAAGTCGTAATATTAAGCAAAAAGATCGTTGGCGAAGGACTTCAAAGTTCATATTGAATCCATGGCAAAGCCCTTCATGCCTTTTGCCTTTAAGAAATTTTGCAGAAAATTTAATTTAATTAGAAGTTGATGGATCTGCTAGATCACAATTTCAATTTCCTTCAGAGAAATTATTTAAAATAAATTAAAGTGGTAATATTAAGCAAAAAGGATCAAAGGTCGTTGGCGAGAGACTTCAAAGTTCATATTGAATCCATGGCAAAGCCCTTCATGCCTTTTGCCTTTAAGAAATTTTGCAGAAAATGTAATTTAATTATAAGTTGGTGGATCTGCTAGTTCAATATTTCAATTTCCTTCAGAGAAATTATTTAAAATAAATTAAAGTGGTAATATTAAGCAAAAAGGATCAAAGGTCGTTGGCGAGAGACTTCAAAGTTCATATTGAATCCATGGCAAAGCCCTTCATGCCTTTTGCCTTTAAGAAATTTTGCAGAAAATGTAATTTAATTATAAGTTGGTGGATCTGCTAGTTCAATATTTCAATTTCCTTCAGAGAAATTATTTAAAATAAATTAAAGTCGTAATATTAAGCAAAAAGATCGTTGGCGAGGGACTTCAAAGTTCATATTGAATCCATGGCAAAGCCCTTCATGCCTTTTGCCTTTAAGAAATTTTGCAGAAAATGTAATTTAATTAGAAGTTGGTTGATCTGCTAGATCACAATTTCAATTTCCTTCAGAGAAATTATTTAAAATAAATTAAAGTGGTAATATTAAGCAAAGAGGATCAAAGATCGTTGGCGAGAGACTTCAAAGTTCATATTGAATCCATGGCAAAGCCCTTCATGCCTTTTGCCTTTAAGAAATTTTGCAGAAAATGTAATTTAATTAGAAGTTGGTGGATCTGCTAGATCACAATTTCAATTTCCTTCAGAGAAATTATTTAAAATAAATTAAAGTGGTAATATTAAGCAAAAAGGATCAAAGATCGTTAGCGAGAGACTTCAAAGTTCATATTGAATCCATGGCAAAGCCCTTCATGCCTTTTGCCTTTAAGAAATTTTGCAGAAAATGTAATTTAATTAGAAGTTGGTGGATCTGCTAGATCACAATTTCAATTTCCTTCAGAGAAATTATTTAAAATAAATTAAAGTCGTAATATTAAGCAAAAAGGATCAAAGATCGTTGGCGAGAGACTTCAAAGTTCATATTGAATCCATGGCAAAGCCCTTCATGCCTTTTGCCTTTAAGAAATTTTGCAGAAAATGTAATTTAATTAGAAGTTGATGGATCTGCTAGATCACAATTTCAATTTCCTTCAGAGAAATTATTTAAAATAAATTAAAGTGGTAATATTAAGCAAAAAGGATCAAAGATCGTTGGCGAGAGACTTCAAAGTTCATATTGAATCCATGGCAAAGCCCTTCATGCCTTTTGCCTTTAAGAAATTTTGCAGAAAATTTAATTTAATTAGAAGTTGGTGGATCTGCTAGATCACAATTTCAATTTCCTTCAGAGAAATTATTTAAAATAAATTAAAGTGGTAATATTATGCAAAAAGGATCAAAGATCGTTGGCGAGGGACTTCAAAGTTCATATTGAATCCATGGCAAAGCCCTTCACACCTTTTGCCTTTAAGAAATTTTGCAGAAAATGTGATTTAATTAGAAGTTGGTGGATCTGCTAGATCAATATTTTAATTTCCTTCAGAGAAATTATTTAAAATAAATTAAAGTCGTAATATTAAGCAAAAAGGATCAAAGATCGTTGGCGAGAGACTTCAAAGTTCATATTGAATCCATGGCAAAGCCCTTCATGCCTTTTGCCTTTAAGAAATTTTGCAGAAAATTTAATTTAATTAGAAGTTGGTGGATCTGCTAGATCACAATTTCAATTTCCTTCAGAGAAATTATTTAAAATAAATTAAAGTGGTAATATTAAGCAAAAAGGATCAAAGATCGTTGGCGAGAGACTTCAAAGTTCATATTGAATCCATGGCAAAGCCCTTCATGCCTTTTGCCTTTAAGAAATTTTGCAGAAAATGTAATTTAATTAGAAGTTGGTGGATCTGCTAGATCAATATTTTAATTTCCTTCAGAGAAATTATTTAAAATAAATTAAAGTGGTAATATTAAGCAAAAAGGATCAAAGATCGTTGGCGAGAGACTTCAAAGTTCATATTGAATCCATGGCAAAGCCCTTCATGCCTTTTGCCTTTAAGAAATTTTGCAGAAAATGTAATTTAATTAGAAGTTGGTGGATCTGCTAGATCAATATTTTAATTTCCTTCAGAGAAATTATTTAAAATAAATTAAAGTCGTAATATTAAGCAAAAAGGATCAAAGATCGTTGGCGAGAGACTTCAAAGTTCATATTGAATCCATGGCAAAGCCCTTCATGCCTTTTGCCTTTAAGAAATTTTGCAGAAAATTTAATTTAATTAGAAGTTGGTGGATCTGCTAGATCAATATTTTAATTTCCTTCAGAGAAATTATTTAAAATAAATTAAAGTCGTAATATTAAGCAAAAAGGATCAAAGATCGTTGGCGAGAGACTTCAAAGTTCATATTGAATCCATGGCAAAGCCCTTCATGCCTTTTGCCTTTAAGAAATTTTGCAGAAAATTTAATTTAATTAGAAGTTGGTGGATCTGCTAGATCACAATTTCAATTTCCTTCAGAGAAATTATTTAAAATAAATTAAAGTGGTAATATTATGCAAAAAGGATCAAAGATCGTTGGCGAGGGACTTCAAAGTTCATATTGAATCCATGGCAAAGCCCTTCACACCTTTTGCCTTTAAGAAATTTTGCAGAAAATGTGATTTAATTAGAAGTTGGTGGATCTGCTAGATCAATGTTTTAATTTCCTTCAGAGAAATTATTTAAAATAAATTAAAGTCGTAATATTAAGCAAAAAGGATCAAAGATCGTTAGCGAGAGACTTCAAAGTTCATATTGAATCCATGGCAAAGCCCTTCATGCCTTTTGCCTTTAAGAAATTTTGCAGAAAATGTAATTTAATTAGAAGTTGGTGGATCTGCTAGATCACAATTTCAATTTCCTTCAGAGAAATTATTTAAAATAAATTAAAGTCGTAATATTAAGCAAAAAGGATCAAAGATCGTTGGCGAGAGACTTCAAAGTTCATATTGAATCCATGGCAAAGCCCTTCATGCCTTTTGCCTTTAAGAAATTTTGCAGAAAATGTAATTTAATTAGAAGTTGATGGATCTGCTAGATCACAATTTCAATTTCCTTCAGAGAAATTATTTAAAATAAATTAAAGTGGTAATATTATGCAAAAAGGATCAAAGATCGTTGGCGAGAGACTTCAAAGTTCATATTGAATCCATGGCAAAGCCCTTCATGCCTTTTGCCTTTAAGAAATTTTGCAGAAAATGTAATTTAATTAGAAGTTGGTGGATCTGCTAGTTCAATATTTCAATTTCCTTCAGAGAAATTATTTAAAATAAATTAAAGTCGTAATATTAAGCAAAAAGATCGTTGGCGAGGGACTTCAAAGTTCATATTGAATCCATGGCAAAGCCCTTCATGCCTTTTGCCTTTAAGAAATTTTGCAGAAAATGTAATTTAATTAGAAGTTGGTTGATCTGCTAGATCACAATTTCAATTTCCTTCAGAGAAATTATTTAAAATAAATTAAAGTGGTAATATTAAGCAAAGAGGATCAAAGATCGTTGGCGAGAGACTTCAAAGTTCATATTGAATCCATGGCAAAGCCCTTCATGCCTTTTGCCTTTAAGAAATTTTGCAGAAAATGTAATTTAATTAGAAGTTGGTGGATCTGCTAGATCACAATTTCAATTTCCTTCAGAGAAATTATTTAAAATAAATTAAAGTGGTAATATTAAGCAAAAAGGATCAAAGATCGTTAGCGAGAGACTTCAAAGTTCATATTGAATCCATGGCAAAGCCCTTCATGCCTTTTGCCTTTAAGAAATTTTGCAGAAAATGTAATTTAATTAGAAGTTGGTGGATCTGCTAGATCACAATTTCAATTTCCTTCAGAGAAATTATTTAAAATAAATTAAAGTCGTAATATTAAGCAAAAAGGATCAAAGATCGTTGGCGAGAGACTTCAAAGTTCATATTGAATCCATGGCAAAGCCCTTCATGCCTTTTGCCTTTAAGAAATTTTGCAGAAAATGTAATTTAATTAGAAGTTGATGGATCTGCTAGATCACAATTTCAATTTCCTTCAGAGAAATTATTTAAAATAAATTAAAGTGGTAATATTAAGCAAAAAGGATCAAAGATCGTTGGCGAGAGACTTCAAAGTTCATATTGAATCCATGGCAAAGCCCTTCATGCCTTTTGCCTTTAAGAAATTTTGCAGAAAATGTAATTTAATTAGAAGTTGGTGGATCTGCTAGATCAATATTTTAATTTCCTTCAGAGAAATTATTTAAAATAAATTAAAGTGGTAATATTAAGCAAAAAGGATCAAAGATCGTTGGCGAGAGACTTCAAAGTTCATATTGAATCCATGGCAAAGCCCTTCATGCCTTTTGCCTTTAAGAAATTTTGCAGAAAATGTAATTTAATTAGAAGTTGGTGGATCTGCTAGATCAATATTTTAATTTCCTTCAGAGAAATTATTTAAAATAAATTAAAGTCGTAATATTAAGCAAAAAGGATCAAAGATCGTTGGCGAGAGACTTCAAAGTTCATATTGAATCCATGGCAAAGCCCTTCATGCCTTTTGCCTTTAAGAAATTTTGCAGAAAATTTAATTTAATTAGAAGTTGGTGGATCTGCTAGATCAAATTTCAATTTCCTTCAGAGAAATTATTTAAAATAAATTAAAGTGGTAATATTAAGCAAAAAGGATCAAAGATCGTTGGCGAGAGACTTCAAAGTTCATATTGAATCCATGGCAAAGCCCTTCATGCCTTTTGCCTTTAAGAAATTTTGCAGAAAATGTAATTTAATTAGAAGTTGGTGGATCTGCTAGATCAATATTTTAATTTCCTTCAGAGAAATTATTTAAAATAAATTAAAGTGGTAATATTAAGCAAAAAGGATCAAAGATCGTTGGCGAGAGACTTCAAAGTTCATATTGAATCCATGGCAAAGCCCTTCATGCCTTTTGCCTTTAAGAAATTTTGCAGAAAATTTAATTTAATTAGAAGTTGGTGGATCTGCTAGATCACAATTTCAATTTCCTTCAGAGAAATTATTTAAAATAAATTAAAGTGGTAATATTATGCAAAAAGGATCAAAGATCGTTGGCGAGGGACTTCAAAGTTCATATTGAATCCATGGCAAAGCCCTTCACACCTTTTGCCTTTAAGAAATTTTGCAGAAAATGTGATTTAATTAGAAGTTGGTGGATCTGCTAGATCAATATTTTAATTTCCTTCAGAGAAATTATTTAAAATAAATTAAAGTCGTAATATTAAGCAAAAAGGATCAAAGATCGTTAGCGAGAGACTTCAAAGTTCATATTGAATCCATGGCAAAGCCCTTCATGCCTTTTGCCTTTAAGAAATTTTGCAGAAAATGTAATTTAATTAGAAGTTGGTGGATCTGCTAGATCACAATTTCAATTTCCTTCAGAGAAATTATTTAAAATAAATTAAAGTCGTAATATTAAGCAAAAAGGATCAAAGATCGTTGGCGAGAGACTTCAAAGTTCATATTGAATCCATGGCAAAGCCCTTCATGCCTTTTGCCTTTAAGAAATTTTGCAGAAAATGTAATTTAATTAGAAGTTGATGGATCTGCTAGATCACAATTTCAATTTCCTTCAGAGAAATTATTTAAAATAAATTAAAGTGGTAATATTATGCAAAAAGGATCAAAGATCGTTGGCGAGGGACTTCAAAGTTCATATTGAATCCATGGCAAAGCCCTTCACACCTTTTGCCTTTAAGAAATTTTGCAGAAAATGTAATTTAATTAGAAGTTGGTGGATCTGCTAGATCACAATTTCAATTTCCTTCAGAGAAATTATTTAAAATAAATTAAAGTGGTAATATTATGCAAAAAGGATCAAAGATCGTTGGCGAGGGACTTCAAAGTTCATATTGAATCCATGGCAAAGCCCTTCACACCTTTTGCCTTTAAGAAATTTTGCAGAAAATGTGATTTAATTAGAAGTTGGTGGATCTGCTAGATCAATATTTTAATTTCCTTCAGAGAAATTATTTAAAATAAATTAAAGTCGTAATATTAAGCAAAAAGGATCAAAGATCGTTGGCGAGAGACTTCAAAGTTCATATTGAATCCATGGCAAAGCCCTTCATGCCTTTTGCCTTTAAGAAATTTTGCAGAAAATTTAATTTAATTAGAAGTTGGTGGATCTGCTAGATCACAATTTCAATTTCCTTCAGAGAAATTATTTAAAATAAATTAAAGTGGTAATATTAAGCAAAAAGGATCAAAGATCGTTGGCGAGAGACTTCAAAGTTCATATTGAATCCATGGCAAAGCCCTTCATGCCTTTTGCCTTTAAGAAATTTTGCAGAAAATGTAATTTAATTAGAAGTTGGTGGATCTGCTAGATCAATATTTTAATTTCCTTCAGAGAAATTATTTAAAATAAATTAAAGTGGTAATATTAAGCAAAAAGGATCAAAGATCGTTGGCGAGAGACTTCAAAGTTCATATTGAATCCATGGCAAAGCCCTTCATGCCTTTTGCCTTTAAGAAATTTTGCAGAAAATGTAATTTAATTAGAAGTTGGTGGATCTGCTAGATCAATATTTTAATTTCCTTCAGAGAAATTATTTAAAATAAATTAAAGTCGTAATATTAAGCAAAAAGGATCAAAGATCGTTGGCGAGAGACTTCAAAGTTCATATTGAATCCATGGCAAAGCCCTTCATGCCTTTTGCCTTTAAGAAATTTTGCAGAAAATTTAATTTAATTAGAAGTTGGTGGATCTGCTAGATCACAATTTCAATTTCCTTCAGAGAAATTATTTAAAATAAATTAAAGTGGTAATATTATGCAAAAAGGATCAAAGATCGTTGGCGAGGGACTTCAAAGTTCATATTGAATCCATGGCAAAGCCCTTCACACCTTTTGCCTTTAAGAAATTTTGCAGAAAATGTGATTTAATTAGAAGTTGGTGGATCTGCTAGATCAATATTTTAATTTCCTTCAGAGAAATTATTTAAAATAAATTAAAGTCGTAATATTAAGCAAAAAGGATCAAAGATCGTTAGCGAGAGACTTCAAAGTTCATATTGAATCCATGGCAAAGCCCTTCATGCCTTTTGCCTTTAAGAAATTTTGCAGAAAATGTAATTTAATTAGAAGTTGGTGGATCTGCTAGATCACAATTTCAATTTCCTTCAGAGAAATTATTTAAAATAAATTAAAGTCGTAATATTAAGCAAAAAGGATCAAAGATCGTTGGCGAGAGACTTCAAAGTTCATATTGAATCCATGGCAAAGCCCTTCATGCCTTTTGCCTTTAAGAAATTTTGCAGAAAATGTAATTTAATTAGAAGTTGATGGATCTGCTAGATCACAATTTCAATTTCCTTCAGAGAAATTATTTAAAATAAATTAAAGTGGTAATATTATGCAAAAAGGATCAAAGATCGTTGGCGAGAGACTTCAAAGTTCATATTGAATCCATGGCAAAGCCCTTCATGCCTTTTGCCTTTAAGAAATTTTGCAGAAAATGTAATTTAATTAGAAGTTGGTGGATCTGCTAGTTCAATATTTCAATTTCCTTCAGAGAAATTATTTAAAATAAATTAAAGTCGTAATATTAAGCAAAAAGATCGTTGGCGAGGGACTTCAAAGTTCATATTGAATCCATGGCAAAGCCCTTCATGCCTTTTGCCTTTAAGAAATTTTGCAGAAAATGTAATTTAATTAGAAGTTGGTTGATCTGCTAGATCACAATTTCAATTTCCTTCAGAGAAATTATTTAAAATAAATTAAAGTAATATTAAGCAAAGAGGATCAAAGATCGTTGGCGAGAGACTTCAAAGTTCATATTGAATCCATGGCAAAGCCCTTCATGCCTTTTGCCTTTAAGAAATTTTGCAGAAAATGTAATTTAATTAGAAGTTGGTGGATCTGCTAGATCACAATTTCAATTTCCTTCAGAGAAATTATTTAAAATAAATTAAAGTGGTAATATTAAGCAAAAAGGATCAAAGATCGTTAGCGAGAGACTTCAAAGTTCATATTGAATCCATGGCAAAGCCCTTCATGCCTTTTGCCTTTAAGAAATTTTGCAGAAAATGTAATTTAATTAGAAGTTGGTGGATCTGCTAGATCACAATTTCAATTTCCTTCAGAGAAATTATTTAAAATAAATTAAAGTCGTAATATTAAGCAAAAAGGATCAAAGATCGTTGGCGAGAGACTTCAAAGTTCATATTGAATCCATGGCAAAGCCCTTCATGCCTTTTGCCTTTAAGAAATTTTGCAGAAAAGATGGATGTAATTTAATTAGAAGTTGATGGATCTGCTAGATCACAATTTCAATTTCCTTCAGAGAAATTATTTAAAATAAATTAAAGTGGTAATATTAAGCAAAAAGGATCAAAGATCGTTGGCGAGAGACTTCAAAGTTCATATTGAATCCATGGCAAAGCCCTTTATGCCTTTTGCCTTTAAGAAATTTTGCAGAAAATGTAATTTAATTAGAAGTTGGTGGATCTGCTAGATCAATATTTTAATTTCCTTCAGAGAAATTATTTAAAATAAATTAAAGTGGTAATATTAAGCAAAAAGGATCAAAGATCGTTGGCGAGAGACTTCAAAGTTCATATTGAATCCATGGCAAAGCCCTTCATGCCTTTTGCCTTTAAGAAATTTTGCAGAAAATGTAATTTAATTAGAAGTTGGTGGATCTGCTAGATCAATATTTTAATTTCCTTCAGAGAAATTATTTAAAATAAATTAAAGTCGTAATATTAAGCAAAAAGGATCAAAGATCGTTGGCGAGAGACTTCAAAGTTCATATTGAATCCATGGCAAAGCCCTTCATGCCTTTTGCCTTTAAGAAATTTTGCAGAAAATTTAATTTAATTAGAAGTTGGTGGATCTGCTAGATCACAATTTCAATTTCCTTCAGAGAAATTATTTAAAATAAATTAAAGTGGTAATATTAAGCAAAAAGGATCAAAGATCGTTGGCGAGAGACTTCAAAGTTCATATTGAATCCATGGCAAAGCCCTTCATGCCTTTTGCCTTTAAGAAATTTTGCAGAAAATGTAATTTAATTAGAAGTTGGTGGATCTGCTAGATCAATATTTTAATTTCCTTCAGAGAAATTATTTAAAATAAATTAAAGTCGTAATATTAAGCAAAAAGGATCAAAGATCGTTGGCGAGAGACTTCAAAGTTCATATTGAATCCATGGCAAAGCCCTTCATGCCTTTTGCCTTTAAGAAATTTTGCAGAAAATTTAATTTAATTAGAAGTTGGTGGATCTGCTAGATCACAATTTCAATTTCCTTCAGAGAAATTATTTAAAATAAATTAAAGTGGTAATATTATGCAAAAAGGATCACACCTTTTGCCTTTAAGAAATTTTGCAGAAAATGTGATTTAATTAGAAGTTGGTGGATCTGCTAGATCAATATTTTAATTTCCTTCAGAGAAATTATTTAAAATAAGGGACTTCAAAGTTCATATTGAATCCATGGCAAAGCCCTTCACACCTTTTGCCTTTAAGAAATTTTGCAGAAAATGTGATTTAATTAGAAGTTGGTGGATCTGCTAGATCAATATTTTAATTTCCTTCAGAGAAATTATTTAAAATAAATTAAAGTCGTAATATTAAGCAAAAAGGATCAAAGATCGTTAGCGAGAGACTTCAAAGTTCATATTGAATCCATGGCAAAGCCCTTCATGCCTTTTGCCTTTAAGAAATTTTGCAGAAAATGTAATTTAATTAGAAGTTGGTGGATCTGCTAGATCACAATTTCAATTTCCTTCAGAGAAATTATTTAAAATAAATTAAAGTCGTAATATTAAGCAAAAAGGATCAAAGATCGTTGGCGAGAGACTTCAAAGTTCATATTGAATCCATGGCAAAGCCCTTCATGCCTTTTGCCTTTAAGAAATTTTGCAGAAAATGTAATTTAATTAGAAGTTGATGGATCTGCTAGATCACAATTTCAATTTCCTTCAGAGAAATTATTTAAAATAAATTAAAGTGGTAATATTAAGCAAAAAGGATCAAAGATCGTTGGCGAGAGACTTCAAAGTTCATATTGAATCCATGGCAAAGCCCTTCATGCCTTTTGCCTTTAAGAAATTTTGCAGAAAATTTAATTTAATTAGAAGTTGGTGGATCTGCTAGATCACAATTTCAATTTCCTTCAGAGAAATTATTTAAAATAAATTAAAGTGGTAATATTATGCAAAAAGGATCAAAGATCGTTGGCGAGGGACTTCAAAGTTCATATTGAATCCATGGCAAAGCCCTTCACACCTTTTGCCTTTAAGAAATTTTGCAGAAAATGTGATTTAATTAGAAGTTGGTGGATCTGCTAGATCAATATTTTAATTTCCTTCAGAGAGTAATATTAAGCAAAAAGGATCAAAGATCGTTGGCGAGAGACTTCAAAGTTCATATTGAATCCATGGCAAAGCCCTTCATGCCTTTTGCCTTTAAGAAATTTTGCAGAAAATGTAATTTAATTAGAAGTTGGTGGATCTGCTAGATCACAATTTCAATTTCCTTCAGAGAAATTATTTAAAATAAATTAAAGTGGTAATATTAAGCAAAAAGGATCAAAGATCGTTGGCGAGAGACTTCAAAGTTCATATTGAATCCATGGCAAAGCCCTTCATGCCTTTTGCCTTTAAGAAATTTTGCAGAAAATGTAATTTAATTAGAAGTTGGTGGATCTGCTAGATCACAATTTCAATTTCCTTCAGAGAAATTATTTAAAATAAATTAAAGTGGTAATATTAAGCAAAAAGGATCAAAGATCGTTGGCGAGAGACTTCAAAGTTCATATTGAATCCATGGCAAAGCCCTTCATGCCTTTTGCCTTTAAGAAATTTTGCAGAAAATGTAATTTAATTAGAAGTTGGTGGATCTGCTAGATCAATATTTTAATTTCCTTCAGAGAAATTATTTAAAATAAATTAAAGTCGTAATATTAAGCAAAAAGGATCAAAGATCGTTGGCGAGAGACTTCAAAGTTCATATTGAATCCATGGCAAAGCCCTTCATGCCTTTTGCCTTTAAGAAATTTTGCAGAAAATTTAATTTAATTAGAAGTTGGTGGATCTGCTAGATCAGAATTTCAATTTTATTCAGAGAAATTATTTAAAATAAATTAAAGTGGTAATATTATGCAAAAAGGATCAAAGATCGTTGGCGAGGGACTTCAAAGTTCATATTGAATCCATGGCAAAGCCCTTCACACCTTTTGCCTTTAAGAAATTTTGCAGAAAATGTGATTTAATTAGAAGTTGGTGGATCTGCTAGATCAATATTTTAATTTCTTTCAGAGAAATTATTTAAAATAAATTAAAGTCGTAATATTAAGCAAAAAGGATCAAAGATCGTTGGCGAGGGACTTCAAAGTTCATATTGAATCCATGGCAAAGCCCTTCATGCCTTTTGCCTTTAAGAAATTTTGCAGAAAATGTAATTTAATTAGAAGTTGATGGATCTGCTAGATCACAATTTCAATTTCCTTCAGAGAAATTATTTAAAATAAATTAAAGTGGTAATATTATGCAAAAAGGATCAAAGATCGTTGGCGAGGGACTTCAAAGTTCATATTGAATCCATGGCAAAGCCCTTCACACCTTTTGCCTTTAAGAAATTTTGCAGAAAATGTAATTTAATTAGAAGTTGGTGGATCTGCTAGATCACAATTTCAATTTCCTTCAGAGAAATTATTTAAAATAAATTAAAGTGGTAATATTATGCAAAAAGGATCAAAGATCGTTGGCGAGGGACTTCAAAGTTCATATTGAATCCATGGCAAAGCCCTTCACACCTTTTGCCTTTAAGAAATTTTGCAGAAAATGTAATTTAATTAGAAGTTGGTGGATCTGCTAGATCACAATTTCAATTTCCTTCAGAGAAATTATTTAAAATAAATTAAAGTGGTAATATTATGCAAAGAGGATCAAAGATCGTTGGCGAGAGACTTCAAAGTTCATATTGAATCCATGGCAAAGCCCTTCATGCCTTTTGCCTTTAAGAAATTTTGCAGAAAATGTAATTTAATTAAAAGTTGGTGGATCTGCTAGATCAATATTTTAATTTCCTTCAGAGAAATTATTTAAAATAAATTAAAGTGGTAATATTATGCAAAAAGGATCAAAGATCGTTGGCGAGAGACTTCAAAGTTCATATTGAATCCATGGCAAAGCCCTTCATGCCTTTTGCCTTTAAGAAATTTTGCAGAAAATGTAATTTAATTAGAAGTTGGTTGGTCTGCTAGATCAATATTTCAATTTCCTTCAGAGAAATAATTTAAAATAAATTAAAGTGGTAATATTAAGCAAAAAGGATCAAAGATCGTTGGCGAGAGACTTCAAAGTTCATATTGAATCCATGGCAAAGCCCTTCATGCCTTTTGCCTTTAAGAAATTTTGCAGAAAATGTAATTTAATTAGAAGTTGGTGGATCTGCTAGATCACAATTTCAATTTCCTTCAGAAAAATTATTTAAAATAAATTAAAGTGGTAATATTAAGCAAAAAGGATCAAAGGTCGTTGGCGAGAGACTTCAAAGTTCATATTGAATCCATGGCAAAGCCCTTCATGCCTTTTGCCTTTAAGAAATTTTGCAGAAAATGTAATTTAATTAGAAGTTGGTTGATCTGCTAGATCAATATTTTAATTTCCTTCAGAGAAATTATTTAAAATAAATTAAAGTGGTAATATTATGCAAAAAGGATCAAAGATCGTTGGCGAGAGACTTCAAAGTTCATATTGAATCCATGGCAAAGCCCTTCATGCCTTTTGCCTTTAAGAAATTTTGCAGAAAATGTGATTTAATTAGAAGTTGGTGGATCTGCTAGATCAATATTTTAATTTCCTTCAGAGAAATTATTTAAAATAAATTAAAGTCGTAATATTAAGCAAAAAGGATCAAAGATCGTTAGCGAGAGACTTCAAAGTTCATATTGAATCCATGGCAAAGCCCTTCATGCCTTTTGCCTTTAAGAAATTTTGCAGAAAATGTAATTTAATTAGAAGTTGGTGGATCTGCTAGATCACAATTTCAATTTCCTTCAGAGAAATTATTTAAAATAAATTAAAGTCGTAATATTAAGCAAAAAGGATCAAAGATCGTTGGCGAGAGACTTCAAAGTTCATATTGAATCCATGGCAAAGCCCTTCATGCCTTTTGCCTTTAAGAAATTTTGCAGAAAATGTAATTTAATTAGAAGTTGATGGATCTGCTAGATCACAATTTCAATTTCCTTCAGAGAAATTATTTAAAATAAATTAAAGTGGTAATATTATGCAAAAAGGATCAAAGATCGTTGGCGAGAGACTTCAAAGTTCATATTGAATCCATGGCAAAGCCCTTCATGCCTTTTGCCTTTAAGAAATTTTGCAGAAAATGTAATTTAATTAGAAGTTGGTGGATCTGCTAGTTCAATATTTCAATTTCCTTCAGAGAAATTATTTAAAATAAATTAAAGTCGTAATATTAAGCAAAAAGATCGTTGGCGAGGGACTTCAAAGTTCATATTGAATCCATGGCAAAGCCCTTCATGCCTTTTGCCTTTAAGAAATTTTGCAGAAAATGTAATTTAATTAGAAGTTGGTTGATCTGCTAGATCACAATTTCAATTTCCATTCATTCATTCATTCATTTTCAACCGCTTATCCCTATTGGGGTCGCGGGCCCATGACATCCAATCTAGCAGCCCACGCCTGTCGGTCCTCCGCCACTTCAGGAAGATGTTCGAGTTCGATCCCGAGGCGTTCCAAGGCAAGATTCTGAATTTGATTCAGCCACCTTGTCCTAGGTCTGCCTCGAGGCCGAGGTCTCCTCACAATGGCTTGCATAGCTTTTCTGGGGAATCTTTCTTCATTCATGCGTTGAACATGTCCATACCATCGAAGTTGTGATCTCTCAACCCGAAGAAGCAGCTCCTCGACTCTTAGTTCCTCACGAACGGCCACATTCCTCACTCGATCTCTACGAGTGATTCCCTTTACCGCTCGAAGGTACCTCATCTCGGCAGCTTGTACTCGCGATCTTACCCTTTCGGTCATTACCCAAATCTCATGACCATAGGTGAGAATAGGAATGAACACAGCTTTGAAAACCGATAATTTAGCCGATCGACTAAGCTCGACCTTCCTCAACACGCTTCTGCCAAGCTCCCTCATTACTGCAGAAGCCTGACCGATTCGCGACGAGAGTTCTGCCTCCATCCTACCATCACTCGTGAATAACACCCCGAGATACTTGAACTTCTTCACCTGTGTCAATGAGGCTCCACTAACATGTAGAGTGCATCCCACAGATTCTCGGGAAATCACCATTACTTCCGACTTACCCACGTTCACCTTCATACCTGTTTCGGCACAAACATTTACAAATCGGTCAAGTGTGCGCTGAAGCTCTTCTTCGGAAGATCCAAAAAGAACCAAATCATCAGCATAGAGGAGATGGCTCACCCTGAAATCCCCGATACGAATCGCATTCCGCCCCCGACTGCGTTCCATAATCTTGTCCATGTATATTATGAACAACAATGGTGATAGAACACACCCTTGACGCAGTCCAACACCCACTTGAAAACCTTCCGATTTGGATCCGTTTACACGAACACAGCTACTACAGTCTCTGTACAATGACTGAATGGCTCCTACCAATTCTTCATCCAGTCCGTACTCGTGCAGTACATCCCAAAGTTGTTCTCTCGGTACTCGGTCATATGCTTTTTCCAAATCTATGAAACAAGCATAGAGTGGAATTGCATACTCCCAAGCCTTTTCGACAATCATCCTCAGGGTAAAAAGCTGATCCGTGGTGCTTCTACCAGGTCTGAAACCGCATTGTTCCTCACCCAGTCTGGGTTCGACTATTTCTCGGCATCTTCTCTCAAGGATTTTGGCATACACTTTGCCGGGCAAACTCAGAAGGGAAATTCCCCTATAATTGGAGCAATCTTTCTTGTTTCCCTTCTTGAATATGGGTACAATGACCCCAACTTGCCAGTCCTTTGGTGCTCTCCCACTTTGCCAAGCCACCTTAATGACACGCGTGAGCCAATTGACACCCGCTATACCCATGAGTTTTAGCATTTCGGGACGTATTTCGTCAATTCCTGCAGCTTTTCCATCCTTCAATTTACTAATCGCATACAGGACTTCACTCTCTGAAGGACTACTTTCCTCCCTGCCTTTACTCGTGGGTACGTCATCATCAGTGCCTTGCCGAGGATTGAGCAATTCTGAGAAGTACTCTTTCCAGCGATTTAAAACCTCTTCCTCTTTGGTCAGAAGATTCCCTTCCTTGGATGTTACTCCTTGGATGGAATTGCTGTTCTTCCCTCGGAGTCTTCGGACTGTTTGCCAGAAAGTTTTGTTTGCCGACCTATAGTCAAGCTCCAGCTTTTCACCGAACTTTTTCCACGCCTCCTCTCTAGCGGCTTTAACTGCGAGCTTTGCAGCCTTTCGCGCCTCAACATAACGATCACGAGAATCAGAATCCTTACGTTGTATGTACAACTTGTAAGCCTTCTTTTTCTCTCCAACGGCTTCTTTTACTCCCGGTGTTCCCCACCAAGATGACCGTTTCACGTTGTTCGTCACATTAATGCGCTTAACGCCACAAGCTTCTGTAGCCGAGGCCAAAATGGCTGTTTGGAAGCAGGCCCATTCAGCCTCTATGTCAGAAGGAGACTGTGGAATTTGTTCAAACCTTTCCTGTATGCCCTTCACAAATTTTTCCTCAACGTCTTTCTTCTTGAGACTCTCCCACCTAATGCATTTAAGCACTTTGCTCTTACCCTTAGGTAGAGCGGGAGGATCTTCGTTGAGGTTAATTTTTGCAAAGAGCAGGTGGTGATCAGTTGACAGTTCAGCACTGTTAAAAACTCGAACGTCTTGGACAATTCTTCTATCAACACCGGGAACCAGGACAAAGTCAATTATTGACTTAAGTCCTCGTTTTGTGTCTTCCCAGGTGTATTTATGAATCTCCTTGTGCTGGAAAAAGGTATTCATGATCGAATAACCTTTGATTGCGCAGAAATCCAGCAACATTTTACCGTTCGGGTTCTCACTCTTATCCCCGTTCTTCCCAATCACACCCCTCCATGTCTCAGAGTCAACACCAACATGGGCATTGAAATCCCCAAACAACACAACTGAATCCGCTTCAGAAGATGCCTTATTCAGGACTTCCTCCACTTCATCTAGGAAAGCTGGGTACTCTGACGATGCGTTCGGTGCGTACACCTGCAACACCGCCAGGGAAGATCTCTCAAGTTTGATCTTGATACCCATCACTCTCCCACTGTGTGTCCAGACATCACAAACCCTGTCTGACAGCCGAGGGCTTGTGAGTATCCCCACACCCGCCTGTGCAGACATTTCCGGTGCCACTCCGGACAGGAAAAGTTGCCACCCTTCCTCAAGATCCACAGTTCCACTACCTCTTTGCTTAGTAGACGAAACACCAATTATATCTAATTGGAATCTTTTTGCTTCGCTCTTAAGCTCCTGGTGCTTCCCTGTGAGTGAGAAGATATTCCATGTAGCCATTCTGAAGTGCCGTTGTCGTCGTGGTAGGCTTGTCAAACCTGATGTCACTCCAGAGCCTCTTCCGTTACTCTGGTGCCCTCCGACCCCGGGACCAGCGGTTGAAGCAACAGCTTGTCCATTGTCTCGCGTAGGTCGTTTCCGGTGCAATCCGTCCGACATCCGAGGCTCTTTGTTGTGTTTTTTTGCTGACAGGTTACTGTGACAACAGGGTGCAAACCTGATGCACAGGCCTCCTTACCCAGGAGACACGGGTTTTGGGGTGGTCCGCGGTTTAGTATTCACTAAGGACTTCTCGTAGACGCAAAGATGCCGATACGTGCCTATAGCTATTTCCAAACGAACTATAGCCAGTTCTAAAACCAACTACAGCCATTCCCTATCCGCCACCTGGGACGCGCCCGATGGGTACCCCAACCACACGGGCAATTTCAATTTCCTTCAGAGAAATTATTTAAAATAAATTAAAGTGGTAATATTAAGCAAAGAGGATCAAAGATCGTTGGCGAGAGACTTCAAAGTTCATATTGAATCCATGGCAAAGCCCTTCATGCCTTTTGCCTTTAAGAAATTTTGCAGAAAATGTAATTTAATTAGAAGTTGGTGGATCTGCTAGATCACAATTTCAATTTCCTTCAGAGAAATTATTTAAAATAAATTAAAGTGGTAATATTAAGCAAAAAGGATCAAAGATCGTTAGCGAGAGACTTCAAAGTTCATATTGAATCCATGGCAAAGCCCTTCATGCCTTTTGCCTTTAAGAAATTTTGCAGAAAATGTAATTTAATTAGAAGTTGGTGGATCTGCTAGATCACAATTTCAATTTCCTTCAGAGAAATTATTTAAAATAAATTAAAGTCGTAATATTAAGCAAAAAGGATCAAAGATCGTTGGCGAGAGACTTCAAAGTTCATATTGAATCCATGGCAAAGCCCTTCATGCCTTTTGCCTTTAAGAAATTTTGCAGAAAATGTAATTTAATTAGAAGTTGATGGATCTGCTAGATCACAATTTCAATTTCCTTCAGAGAAATTATTTAAAATAAATTAAAGTGGTAATATTAAGCAAAAAGGATCAAAGATCGTTGGCGAGAGACTTCAAAGTTCATATTGAATCCATGGCAAAGCCCTTCATGCCTTTTGCCTTTAAGAAATTTTGCAGAAAATGTAATTTAATTAGAAGTTGGTGGATCTGCTAGATCAATATTTTAATTTCCTTCAGAGAAATTATTTAAAATAAATTAAAGTGGTAATATTAAGCAAAAAGGATCAAAGATCGTTGGCGAGAGACTTCAAAGTTCATATTGAATCCATGGCAAAGCCCTTCATGCCTTTTGCCTTTAAGAAATTTTGCAGAAAATGTAATTTAATTAGAAGTTGGTGGATCTGCTAGATCAATATTTTAATTTCCTTCAGAGAAATTATTTAAAATAAATTAAAGTCGTAATATTAAGCAAAAAGGATCAAAGATCGTTGGCGAGAGACTTCAAAGTTCATATTGAATCCATGGCAAAGCCCTTCATGCCTTTTGCCTTTAAGAAATTTTGCAGAAAATTTAATTTAATTAGAAGTTGGTGGATCTGCTAGATCACAATTTCAATTTCCTTCAGAGAAATTATTTAAAATAAATTAAAGTGGTAATATTAAGCAAAAAGGATCAAAGATCGTTGGCGAGAGACTTCAAAGTTCATATTGAATCCATGGCAAAGCCCTTCATGCCTTTTGCCTTTAAGAAATTTTGCAGAAAATGTAATTTAATTAGAAGTTGGTGGATCTGCTAGATCAATATTTTAATTTCCTTCAGAGAAATTATTTAAAATAAATTAAAGTGGTAATATTAAGCAAAAAGGATCAAAGATCGTTGGCGAGAGACTTCAAAGTTCATATTGAATCCATGGCAAAGCCCTTCATGCCTTTTGCCTTTAAGAAATTTTGCAGAAAATTTAATTTAATTAGAAGTTGGTGGATCTGCTAGATCACAATTTCAATTTCCTTCAGAGAAATTATTTAAAATAAATTAAAGTGGTAATATTATGCAAAAAGGATCAAAGATCGTTGGCGAGGGACTTCAAAGTTCATATTGAATCCATGGCAAAGCCCTTCACACCTTTTGCCTTTAAGAAATTTTGCAGAAAATGTGATTTAATTAGAAGTTGGTGGATCTGCTAGATCAATATTTTAATTTCCTTCAGAGAAATTATTTAAAATAAATTAAAGTCGTAATATTAAGCAAAAAGGATCAAAGATCGTTAGCGAGAGACTTCAAAGTTCATATTGAATCCATGGCAAAGCCCTTCATGCCTTTTGCCTTTAAGAAATTTTGCAGAAAATGTAATTTAATTAGAAGTTGGTGGATCTGCTAGATCACAATTTCAATTTCCTTCAGAGAAATTATTTAAAATAAATTAAAGTCGTAATATTAAGCAAAAAGGATCAAAGATCGTTGGCGAGAGACTTCAAAGTTCATATTGAATCCATGGCAAAGCCCTTCATGCCTTTTGCCTTTAAGAAATTTTGCAGAAAATGTAATTTAATTAGAAGTTGATGGATCTGCTAGATCACAATTTCAATTTCCTTCAGAGAAATTATTTAAAATAAATTAAAGTGGTAATATTATGCAAAAAGGATCAAAGATCGTTGGCGAGGGACTTCAAAGTTCATATTGAATCCATGGCAAAGCCCTTCACACCTTTTGCCTTTAAGAAATTTTGCAGAAAATGTAATTTAATTAGAAGTTGGTGGATCTGCTAGATCACAATTTCAATTTCCTTCAGAGAAATTATTTAAAATAAATTAAAGTGGTAATATTATGCAAAAAGGATCAAAGATCGTTGGCGAGGGACTTCAAAGTTCATATTGAATCCATGGCAAAGCCCTTCACACCTTTTGCCTTTAAGAAATTTTGCAGAAAATGTGATTTAATTAGAAGTTGGTGGATCTGCTAGATCAATATTTTAATTTCCTTCAGAGAAATTATTTAAAATAAATTAAAGTCGTAATATTAAGCAAAAAGGATCAAAGATCGTTGGCGAGAGACTTCAAAGTTCATATTGAATCCATGGCAAAGCCCTTCATGCCTTTTGCCTTTAAGAAATTTTGCAGAAAATTTAATTTAATTAGAAGTTGGTGGATCTGCTAGATCACAATTTCAATTTCCTTCAGAGAAATTATTTAAAATAAATTAAAGTGGTAATATTAAGCAAAAAGGATCAAAGATCGTTGGCGAGAGACTTCAAAGTTCATATTGAATCCATGGCAAAGCCCTTCATGCCTTTTGCCTTTAAGAAATTTTGCAGAAAATGTAATTTAATTAGAAGTTGGTGGATCTGCTAGATCAATATTTTAATTTCCTTCAGAGAAATTATTTAAAATAAATTAAAGTGGTAATATTAAGCAAAAAGGATCAAAGATCGTTGGCGAGAGACTTCAAAGTTCATATTGAATCCATGGCAAAGCCCTTCATGCCTTTTGCCTTTAAGAAATTTTGCAGAAAATGTAATTTAATTAGAAGTTGGTGGATCTGCTAGATCAATATTTTAATTTCCTTCAGAGAAATTATTTAAAATAAATTAAAGTCGTAATATTAAGCAAAAAGGATCAAAGATCGTTGGCGAGAGACTTCAAAGTTCATATTGAATCCATGGCAAAGCCCTTCATGCCTTTTGCCTTTAAGAAATTTTGCAGAAAATTTAATTTAATTAGAAGTTGGTGGATCTGCTAGATCACAATTTCAATTTCCTTCAGAGAAATTATTTAAAATAAATTAAAGTGGTAATATTATGCAAAAAGGATCAAAGATCGTTGGCGAGGGACTTCAAAGTTCATATTGAATCCATGGCAAAGCCCTTCACACCTTTTGCCTTTAAGAAATTTTGCAGAAAATGTGATTTAATTAGAAGTTGGTGGATCTGCTAGATCAATATTTTAATTTCCTTCAGAGAAATTATTTAAAATAAATTAAAGTCGTAATATTAAGCAAAAAGGATCAAAGATCGTTAGCGAGGGACTTCAAAGTTCATATTGAATCCATGGCAAAGCCCTTCATGCCTTTTGCCTTTAAGAAATTTTGCAGAAAATGTAATTTAATTAGAAGTTGGTGGATCTGCTAGATCACAATTTCAATTTCCTTCAGAGAAATTATTTAAAATAAATTAAAGTCGTAATATTAAGCAAAAAGGATCAAAGATCGTTGGCGAGAGACTTCAAAGTTCATATTGAATCCATGGCAAAGCCCTTCATGCCTTTTGCCTTTAAGAAATTTTGCAGAAAATGTAATTTAATTAGAAGTTGATGGATCTGCTAGATCACAATTTCAATTTCCTTCAGAGAAATTATTTAAAATAAATTAAAGTGGTAATATTATGCAAAAAGGATCAAAGATCGTTGGCGAGAGACTTCAAAGTTCATATTGAATCCATGGCAAAGCCCTTCATGCCTTTTGCCTTTAAGAAATTTTGCAGAAAATGTAATTTAATTAGAAGTTGGTGGATCTGCTAGTTCAATATTTCAATTTCCTTCAGAGAAATTATTTAAAATAAATTAAAGTCGTAATATTAAGCAAAAAGATCGTTGGCGAGGGACTTCAAAGTTCATATTGAATCCATGGCAAAGCCCTTCATGCCTTTTGCCTTTAAGAAATTTTGCAGAAAATGTAATTTAATTAGAAGTTGGTTGATCTGCTAGATCACAATTTCAATTTCCTTCAGAGAAATTATTTAAAATAAATTAAAGTGGTAATATTAAGCAAAGAGGATCAAAGATCGTTGGCGAGAGACTTCAAAGTTCATATTGAATCCATGGCAAAGCCCTTCATGCCTTTTGCCTTTAAGAAATTTTGCAGAAAATGTAATTTAATTAGAAGTTGGTGGATCTGCTAGATCACAATTTCAATTTCCTTCAGAGAAATTATTTAAAATAAATTAAAGTGGTAATATTAAGCAAAAAGGATCAAAGATCGTTAGCGAGAGACTTCAAAGTTCATATTGAATCCATGGCAAAGCCCTTCATGCCTTTTGCCTTTAAGAAATTTTGCAGAAAATGTAATTTAATTAGAAGTTGGTGGATCTGCTAGATCACAATTTCAATTTCCTTCAGAGAAATTATTTAAAATAAATTAAAGTGGTAATATTAAGCAAAAAGGATCAAAGATCGTTGGCGAGAGACTTCAAAGTTCATATTGAATCCATGGCAAAGCCCTTCATGCCTTTTGCCTTTAAGAAATTTTGCAGAAAATGTAATTTAATTAGAAGTTGATGGATCTGCTAGATCACAATTTCAATTTCCTTCAGAGAAATTATTTAAAATAAATTAAAGTGGTAATATTAAGCAAAAAGGATCAAAGATCGTTGGCGAGAGACTTCAAAGTTCATATTGAATCCATGGCAAAGCCCTTCATGCCTTTTGCCTTTAAGAAATTTTGCAGAAAATGTAATTTAATTAGAAGTTGGTGGATCTGCTAGATCAATATTTTAATTTCCTTCAGAGAAATTATTTAAAATAAATTAAAGTGGTAATATTAAGCAAAAAAGATCAAAGATCGTTGGCGAGAGACTTCAAAGTTCATATTGAATCCATGGCAAAGCCCTTCATGCCTTTTGCCTTTAAGAAATTTTGCAGAAAATGTAATTTAATTAGAAGTTGGTGGATCTGCTAGATCAATATTTTAATTTCCTTCAGAGAAATTATTTAAAATAAATTAAAGTCGTAATATTAAGCAAAAAGGATCAAAGATCGTTGGCGAGAGACTTCAAAGTTCATATTGAATCCATGGCAAAGCCCTTCATGCCTTTTGCCTTTAAGAAATTTTGCAGAAAATTTAATTTAATTAGAAGTTGGTGGATCTGCTAGATCACAATTTCAATTTCCTTCAGAGAAATTATTTAAAATAAATTAAAGTGGTAATATTAAGCAAAAAGGATCAAAGATCGTTGGCGAGAGACTTCAAAGTTCATATTGAATCCATGGCAAAGCCCTTCATGCCTTTTGCCTTTAAGAAATTTTGCAGAAAATGTAATTTAATTAGAAGTTGGTGGATCTGCTAGATCAATATTTTAATTTCCTTCAGAGAAATTATTTAAAATAAATTAAAGTCGTAATATTAAGCAAAAAGGATCAAAGATCGTTGGCGAGAGACTTCAAAGTTCATATTGAATCCATGGCAAAGCCCTTCATGCCTTTTGCCTTTAAGAAATTTTGCAGAAAATTTAATTTAATTAGAAGTTGGTGGATCTGCTAGATCACAATTTCAATTTCCTTCAGAGAAATTATTTAAAATAAATTAAAGTGGTAATATTATGCAAAAAGGATCAAAGATCGTTGGCGAGGGACTTCAAAGTTCATATTGAATCCATGGCAAAGCCCTTCACACCTTTTGCCTTTAAGAAATTTTGCAGAAAATGTGATTTAATTAGAAGTTGGTGGATCTGCTAGATCAATATTTTAATTTCCTTCAGAGAAATTATTTAAAATAAATTAAAGTCGTAATATTAAGCAAAAAGGATCAAAGATCGTTAGCGAGAGACTTCAAAGTTCATATTGAATCCATGGCAAAGCCCTTCATGCCTTTTGCCTTTAAGAAATTTTGCAGAAAATGTAATTTAATTAGAAGTTGGTGGATCTGCTAGATCACAATTTCAATTTCCTTCAGAGAAATTATTTAAAATAAATTAAAGTCGTAATATTAAGCAAAAAGGATCAAAGATCGTTGGCGAGAGACTTCAAAGTTCATATTGAATCCATGGCAAAGCCCTTCATGCCTTTTGCCTTTAAGAAATTTTGCAGAAAATGTAATTTAATTAGAAGTTGATGGATCTGCTAGATCACAATTTCAATTTCCTTCAGAGAAATTATTTAAAATAAATTAAAGTGGTAATATTAAGCAAAAAGGATCAAAGATCGTTGGCGAGAGACTTCAAAGTTCATATTGAATCCATGGCAAAGCCCTTCATGCCTTTTGCCTTTAAGAAATTTTGCAGAAAATTTAATTTAATTAGAAGTTGGTGGATCTGCTAGATCACAATTTCAATTTCCTTCAGAGAAATTATTTAAAATAAATTAAAGTGGTAATATTATGCAAAAAGGATCAAAGATCGTTGGCGAGGGACTTCAAAGTTCATATTGAATCCATGGCAAAGCCCTTCACACCTTTTGCCTTTAAGAAATTTTGCAGAAAATGTGATTTAATTAGAAGTTGGTGGATCTGCTAGATCAATATTTTAATTTCCTTCAGAGAAATTATTTAAAATAAATTAAAGTGGTAATATTAAGCAAAAAGGATCAAAGATCGTTGGCGAGAGACTTCAAAGTTCATATTGAATCCATGGCAAAGCCCTTCATGCCTTTTGCCTTTAAGAAATTTTGCAGAAAATGTAATTTAATTAGAAGTTGGTGGATCTGCTAGATCACAATTTCAATTTCCTTCAGAGAAATTATTTAAAATAAATTAAAGTGGTAATATTAAGCAAAAAGGATCAAAGATCGTTGGCGAGAGACTTCAAAGTTCATATTGAATCCATGGCAAAGCCCTTCATGCCTTTTGCCTTTAAGAAATTTTGCAGAAAATGTAATTTAATTAGAAGTTGGTGGATCTGCTAGATCACAATTTCAATTTCCTTCAGAGAAATTATTTAAAATAAATTAAAGTGGTAATATTAAGCAAAAAGGATCAAAGATCGTTGGCGAGAGACTTCAAAGTTCATATTGAATCCATGGCAAAGCCCTTCATGCCTTTTGCCTTTAAGAAATTTTGCAGAAAATGTAATTTAATTAGAAGTTGGTGGATCTGCTAGATCAATATTTTAATTTCCTTCAGAGAAATTATTTAAAATAAATTAAAGTCGTAATATTAAGCAAAAAGGATCAAAGATCGTTGGCGAGAGACTTCAAAGTTCATATTGAATCCATGGCAAAGCCCTTCATGCCTTTTGCCTTTAAGAAATTTTGCAGAAAATTTAATTTAATTAGAAGTTGGTGGATCTGCTAGATCACAATTTCAATTTTATTCAGAGAAATTATTTAAAATAAATTAAAGTGGTAATATTATGCAAAAAGGATCAAAGATCGTTGGCGAGGGACTTCAAAGTTCATATTGAATCCATGGCAAAGCCCTTCACACCTTTTGCCTTTAAGAAATTTTGCAGAAAATGTGATTTAATTAGAAGTTGGTGGATCTGCTAGATCAATATTTTAATTTCCTTCAGAGAAATTATTTAAAATAAATTAAAGTCGTAATATTAAGCAAAAAGGATCAAAGATCGTTGGCGAGGGACTTCAAAGTTCATATTGAATCCATGGCAAAGCCCTTCATGCCTTTTGCCTTTAAGAAATTTTGCAGAAAATGTAATTTAATTAGAAGTTGATGGATCTGCTAGATCACAATTTCAATTTCCTTCAGAGAAATTATTTAAAATAAATTAAAGTGGTAATATTATGCAAAAAGGATCAAAGATCGTTGGCGAGGGACTTCAAAGTTCATATTGAATCCATGGCAAAGCCCTTCACACCTTTTGCCTTTAAGAAATTTTGCAGAAAATGTAATTTAATTAGAAGTTGGTGGATCTGCTAGATCACAATTTCAATTTCCTTCAGAGAAATTATTTAAAATAAATTAAAGTGGTAATATTATGCAAAAAGGATCAAAGATCGTTGGCGAGGGACTTCAAAGTTCATATTGAATCCATGGCAAAGCCCTTCACACCTTTTGCCTTTAAGAAATTTTGCAGAAAATGTAATTTAATTAGAAGTTGGTGGATCTGCTAGATCACAATTTCAATTTCCTTCAGAGAAATTATTTAAAATAAATTAAAGTGGTAATATTATGCAAAAAGGATCAAAGATCGTTGGCGAGAGACTTCAAAGTTCATATTGAATCCATGGCAAAGCCCTTCATGCCTTTTGCCTTTAAGAAATTTTGCAGAAAATGTAATTTAATTAAAAGTTGGTGGATCTGCTAGATCAATATTTTAATTTCCTTCAGAGAAATTATTTAAAATAAATTAAAGTGGTAATATTATGCAAAAAGGATCAAAGATCGTTGGCGAGAGACTTCAAAGTTCATATTGAATCCATGGCAAAGCCCTTCATGCCTTTTGCCTTTAAGAAATTTTGCAGAAAATGTAATTTAATTAGAAGTTGGTTGGTCTGCTAGATCAATATTTCAATTTCCTTCAGAGAAATCAAATTTATTGAAATAAATTAAAGTGGTAATATTAAGCAAAAAGGATCAAAGATCGTTGGCGAGAGACTTCAAAGTTCATATTGAATCCATGGCAAAGCCCTTCATGCCTTTTGCCTTTAAGAAATTTTGCAGAAAATGTAATTTAATTAGAAGTTGGTGGATCTGCTAGATCACAATTTCAATTTCCTTCAGAAAAATTATTTAAAATAAATTAAAGTGGTAATATTAAGCAAAAAGGATCAAAGGTCGTTGGCGAGAGACTTCAAAGTTCATATTGAATCCATGGCAAAGCCCTTCATGCCTTTTGCCTTTAAGAAATTTTGCAGAAAATGTAATTTAATTAGAAGTTGGTTGATCTGCTAGATCAATATTTCAATTTCCTTCAGAGAAATAATTTAAAATAAATTAAAGTGGTAATATTAAGCAAAAAGGATCAAAGATCGTTGGCGAGAGACTTCAATGTTCATATTGAATCCATGGCAAAGCCCTTCGTGCCTTTTGCCTTTAAGAAATTTTGCAGAAAATGTAATTTAATTAGAAGTTGGTGGATCTGCTTAATCACAATTTCAATTTCCTTCAGAGAAATTATTTAAAATAAATTAAAGTCATAATATTAAGCAAAAAGGATCAAAGATCGTTGGCGAGAGACTTCAAAGTTCATATTGAATCCATGGCAAAGCCCTTCATGCCTTTTGCCTTTAAGAAATTTTGCAGAAAATGTAATTTAATTAGAAGTTGATGGATCTGCTAGATCACAATTTCAATTTCCTTCAGAGAAATTATTTAAAATAAATTAAAGTGGTAATATTAAGCAAAAAGGATCAAAGATCGTTGGCGAGAGACTTCAAAGTTCATATTGAATCCATGGCAAAGTCCTTCATGCCTTTTGCCTTTAAGAAATTTTGCAGAAAATGTAATTTAATTAGAAGTTGATGGATCTGCTAGATCACAATTTCAATTTCCTTCAGAGAAATTATTTAAAATAAATTAAAGTGGTAATATTAAGCAAAAAGGATCAAAGATCGTTGGCGAGAGACTTCAAAGTTCATATTGAATCCATGGCAAAGCCCTTCATGCCTTTTGCCTTTAAGAAATTTTGCAGAAAATGTAATTTAATTAGAAGTTGGTGGATCTGCTAGATCAATATTTTAATTTCCTTCAGAGAAATTATTTAAAATAAATTAAAGTCGTAATATTAAGCAAAAAGGATCAAAGATCGTTGGCGAGAGACTTCAAAGTTCATATTGAATCCATGGCAAAGCCCTTCATGCCTTTTGCCTTTAAGAAATTTTGCAGAAAATTTAATTTAATTAGAAGTTGGTGGATCTGCTAGATCACAATTTCAATTTTATTCAGAGAAATTATTTAAAATAAATTAAAGTGGTAATATTATGCAAAAAGGATCAAAGATCGTTGGCGAGGGACTTCAAAGTTCATATTGAATCCATGGCAAAGCCCTTCACACCTTTTGCCTTTAAGAAATTTTGCAGAAAATGTGATTTAATTAGAAGTTGGTGGATCTGCTAGATCAATATTTTAATTTCCTTCAGAGAAATTATTTAAAATAAATTAAAGTCGTAATATTAAGCAAAAAGGATCAAAGATCGTTGGCGAGGGACTTCAAAGTTCATATTGAATCCATGGCAAAGCCCTTCATGCCTTTTGCCTTTAAGAAATTTTGCAGAAAATGTAATTTAATTAGAAGTTGATGGATCTGCTAGATCACAATTTCAATTTCCTTCAGAGAAATTATTTAAAATAAATTAAAGTGGTAATATTATGCAAAAAGGATCAAAGATCGTTGGCGAGGGACTTCAAAGTTCATATTGAATCCATGGCAAAGCCCTTCACACCTTTTGCCTTTAAGAAATTTTGCAGAAAATGTAATTTAATTAGAAGTTGGTGGATCTGCTAGATCACAATTTCAATTTCCTTCAGAGAAATTATTTAAAATAAATTAAAGTGGTAATATTATGCAAAAAGGATCAAAGATCGTTGGCGAGGGACTTCAAAGTTCATATTGAATCCATGGCAAAGCCCTTCACACCTTTTGCCTTTAAGAAATTTTGCAGAAAATGTAATTTAATTAGAAGTTGGTGGATCTGCTAGATCACAATTTCAATTTCCTTCAGAGAAATTATTTAAAATAAATTAAAGTGGTAATATTATGCAAAAAGGATCAAAGATCGTTGGCGAGAGACTTCAAAGTTCATATTGAATCCATGGCAAAGCCCTTCATGCCTTTTGCCTTTAAGAAATTTTGCAGAAAATGTAATTTAATTAAAAGTTGGTGGATCTGCTAGATCAATATTTTAATTTCCTTCAGAGAAATTATTTAAAATAAATTAAAGTGGTAATATTATGCAAAAAGGATCAAAGATCGTTGGCGAGAGACTTCAAAGTTCATATTGAATCCATGGCAAAGCCCTTCATGCCTTTTGCCTTTAAGAAATTTTGCAGAAAATGTAATTTAATTAGAAGTTGGTTGGTCTGCTAGATCAATATTTCAATTTCCTTCAGAGAAATAATTTAAAATAAATTAAAGTGGTAATATTAAGCAAAAAGGATCAAAGATCGTTGGCGAGAGACTTCAAAGTTCATATTGAATCCATGGCAAAGCCCTTCATGCCTTTTGCCTTTAAGAAATTTTGCAGAAAATGTAATTTAATTAGAAGTTGGTGGATCTGCTAGATCACAATTTCAATTTCCTTCAGAAAAATTATTTAAAATAAATTAAAGTGGTAATATTAAGCAAAAAGGATCAAAGGTCGTTGGCGAGAGACTTCAAAGTTCATATTGAATCCATGGCAAAGCCCTTCATGCCTTTTGCCTTTAAGAAATTTTGCAGAAAATGTAATTTAATTAGAAGTTGGTTGATCTGCTAGATTAATATTTCAATTTCCTTCAGAAAAATAATTTAAAATAAATTAAAGTGGTAATATTAAGCAAAAAGGATCAAAGATCGTTGGCGAGAGACTTCAATGTTCATATTGAATCCATGGCAAAGCCCTTCGTGCCTTTTGCCTTTAAGAAATTTTGCAGAAAATGTAATTTAATTAGAAGTTGGTGGATCTGCTTAATCACAATTTCAATTTCCTTCAGAGAAATTATTTAAAATAAATTAAAGTCATAATATTAAGCAAAAAGGATCAAAGATCGTTGGCGAGAGACTTCAAAGTTCATATTGAATCCATGGCAAAGCCCTTCATGCCTTTTGCCTTTAAGAAATTTTGCAGAAAATGTAATTTAATTAGAAGTTGATGGATCTGCTAGATCACAATTTCAATTTCCTTCAGAGAAATAATTTAAAATAAACTAAAGTGGTAATATTAAGCAAAAAGGATCAAAGATCGTTGGCGAGAGACTTCAAAGTTCATATTGAATCCATGGCAAAGCCCTTCATGCCTTTTGCCTTTAAGAAATTTTGCAGAAAATGTAATTTAATTAGAAGTTGATGGATCTGCTAGATCACAATTTCAATTTCCTTCAGAGAAATTATTTAAAAGGGACAGATAATCCTAACCGGCTTATGTAGGTGAGATTCTTAACGTGAGCTAACTCGGAGTGCATGCAAATTCGATTTGGAGCTGAAATTGTGAGTCGCCATTCAGTTATCTTGAATCAAATTCGTGAAATTATACAAATTTTGTATTTAAACCAAAATATCAAGGATTTGGATAAACTGGCACAAAAGTGATATATGGGTGAAATGTAGACCAGAATGTTCTCTATAATTTTCCCATAGAACATGATCTCATCGATTACTCAGAAGCCAAGATAAGCGAGGTTTTTTGTTTCTTAACTTGTTTTTTCATCCAGAGTGCCCCAAGTAGTCATTTCTTGAGCTTCAACTATTTCAAAGAATTGTTGTATTTTGTGGGACTTTCCATTTAAAACCCTATTTTAAGTGTCTCGGTGGAGTAGAGGCAGTCAAATTGGCATCTGAGGGATTTCAAAGCGTTATTATGGGAAAAATCAATTTTTTCACACTTAAACGGCAAAATCGGAGTGATAGCGTAGTCTGATCGGAAAATGATGTATGGACGAAATGTAGAGACAAATGTGCTCTACAATTATGTTGAAGTAATCATCAAAATCGGTTCAGCGACAGTCGAGATAATTGAGGTTATGTGATATTGAAATTGGTTTTTCGACTATGGCGCCCCTGGTGTTGGTCCCACGAAGTTCAAATATTCTAGAAAGTTGTAGCATTTGGTGAGATCTTTCGTTTAAGCCCTCATTCATCAAAATCGGTCACATAGAACCGGAGATATGATTTTTTGAATTTCGTGAACTTTGACCCCTCATATCTCCGGTTCTATTGAAACCACAGCGCGCATATGCACCATTTTGGAAACGTCCTAGACTGGACTACAACATACTAAAATTTGATTAACTTGCACAATGCCATTTTTGAGAAAAGTGACTTTGAATTTCGATGAATTTTGACGCTATCACAGCGCCACCTGTGGTGACTTTTTGAACTTCCATCTGAAAGTGCTCATTGAGACGAAACCAAAAAGGTAAAATTTAGGTCGCTATGTTAATTAGAACCGGAGATAGAGGCCGGTCAATGTTCGAACTTTGACCCCTTATAGCTCGGGTCAGGGGTTATGGATCGACTTAAGGTTTTTTTTGTTTGATAGGTATAATCAACGGCTACAACATACTAAAATTTTAGCCCGATGCACAATGGAATTTTTGAGTTATTTAACTTTTAAGATTTAAAAATTTTCTTTTTAAAAAAAGCGCCCCTAGCGGTGGTTTTATGAACTTGCGATGTTAGAAGGGGAAGTGGCATTTCACGAGAGCTTTCCAAAAAGCCCTCACTTTTTAAATTCTGATAATTAGAACCGGAGTTATGGCCATTTTAAGAAATTTTTTTTGGACCCTTATAGCTCGGGTCAGGGGGGTCGGGGGACCTTAAGTTTGGTATTGATGGAAAGCTCTAAGGCCCAGCTATAACATACTAAAATTTGAGTCCGCTGAATGCCATAGGGGCGGAGCTATTGAGAAAACAAAAAAAGGGGGGTCTTCAAAATGGCGGAAGGAGGGGTGGGGGGTGGGGGGTCTATGCACCAAGTTGCAATTTTCACCCGATATATAACCTTTGCCGAAAACCGCAAGTCGATATCTTTTTTAGTTTAGGAGCTATTAAGCTCCAAAGAGCGGCCGGCCGGCCAGCCGGCCGGCCGGGAACGTAAAATAGCCACATATATATTCGTGATCAGGAAGTGCTGAAACACATTTTGGCCAAGTTTGAGGTCGATCGGACGACATGAAATTTTGTCAGGATTATAGTAGGTGAGATTGTTAAGAATCTCACCTAATAAATTAAAGTGGTAATATTAAGCAAAAAGGATCAAAGATCGTTGGCGAGAGACTTCAAAGTTCATATTGAATCCATGGCAAAGCCCTTCATGCCTTTTGCCTTTAAGAAATTTTGCAGAAAATGTAATTTAATTAGAAGTTGGTGGATCTGCTAGATCACAATTTCAATTTCCTTCAGAGAAATTATTTAAAATAAATTAAAGTGGTAATATTATGCAAAAAGGATCAAAGATCGTTGGCGAGGGACTTCAAAGTTCATATTGAATCCATGGCAAAGCCCTTCATGCCTTTTGCCTTTAAGAAATTTTGCAGAAAATTTAATTTAATTAGAAGTTGGTGGATCTGCTAGATCACAATTTCAATTTCCTTCAGAGAAATTATTTAAAATAAATTAAAGTGGTAATATTATGCAAAAAGGATCAAAGATCGTTGGCGAGGGACTTCAAAGTTCATATTGAATCCATGGCAAAGCCCTTCATGCCTTTTGCCTTTAAGAAATTTTGCAGAAAATGTAATTTAATTAGAAGTTGGTGGATCTGCTAGATCAATATTTCAATTTCCTTCAGAGAAATTATTTAAAATAAATTAAAGTGGTAATATTAAGCAAAAAGGATCAAAGATCGTTGGCGAGAGACTTCAAAGTTCATATTGAATCCATGGCAAAGCCCTTCATGCCTTTTGCCTTTAAGAAATTTTGCAGAAAATGTAATTTAATTAGAAGTTGGTGGATCTGCTAGATCACAATTTCAATTTCCTTCAGAGAAATTATTTAAAATAAATTAAAGTGGTAATATTATGCAAAAAGGATCAAAGATCGTTGGCGAGGGACTTCAAAGTTCATATTGAATCCATGGCAAAGCCCTTCATGCCTTTTGCCTTTAAGAAATTTTGCAGAAAATGTAATTTAATTAGAAGTTGGTGGATCTGCTAGTTCAATATTTCAATTTCCTTCAGAGAAATTATTTAAAATAAATTAAAGTGGTAATATTAAGCAAAAAGGATCAAAGATCGTTGGCGAGGGACTTCAAAGTTCATATTGAATCCATGGCAAAGCCCTTCATGCCTTTTGCCTTTAAGAAATTTTGCAGAAAATGTAATTTAATTAGAAGTTGGTTGATCTGCTAGATCACAATTTCAATTTCCTTCAGAGAAATTATTTAAAATAAATTAAAGTGGTAATATTAAGCAAAAAGGATCAAAGATCGTTGGCGAGAGACTTCAAAGTTCATATTGAATCCATGGCAAAGCCCTTCATGCCTTTTGCCTTTAAGAAATTTTGCAGAAAATGTAATTTAATTAGAAGTTGGTGGATCTGCTAGATCAATATTTCAATTTCCTTCAGAGAAATTATTTAAAATAAATTAAAGTGGTAATATTAGGCAAAAAGGATCAAAGATCGTTGGCGAGAGACTTCAAGGTTCTTATTGAATCCATGGCAAAGCCCTTCATGCCTTTTGCCTTTAAGAAATTTTGCAGAAAATGTAATTTAATTAGAAGTTGGTGGATCTGCTAGATCACAATTTCAATTTCCTTCAGAGAAATTATTTAAAATAAATTAAAGTGGTAATATTATGCAAAAAGGATCAAAGATCGTTGGCGAGAGACTTCAAAGTTCATATTGAATCCATGGCAAAGCCCTTCATGCCTTTTGCCTTTAAGAAATTTTGCAGAAAATGTAATTTAATTAGAAGTTGGTGGATCTGCTAGATCACAATTTCAATTTCCTTCAGAGAAATTATTTAAAATAAATTAAAGTGGTAATATTAAGCAAAAAGGATCAAAGATCGTTGGCGAGAGACTTCAAAGTTCATATTGAATCCATGGCAAAGCCCTTCATGGCTTTTTGCCTTTAAGAAATTTTGCAGAAAATGTAATTTAATTAGAAATTGGTGGATCTGCTAGTTCAATATTTCAATTTCCTTCAGAGAAATTATTTAAAATAAATTAAAGTCGTAATATTAAGCAAAAAGGATCAAAAGTCGTTGGCGAGAGACTTCAAAGTTCATATTGAATCCATGGCAAAGCCCTTCATGCCTTTTGCCTTTAAGAAATTTTGCAGAAAATGTAATTTAATTATAAGTTGGTGGATCTGCTAGTTCAATATTTCAATTTCCTTCAGAGAAATTATTTAAAATAAATTAAAGTCGTAATATTAAGCAAAAAGATCGTTGGCGAGGGACTTCAAAGTTCATATTGAATCCATGGCAAAGCCCTTCATGCCTTTTGCCTTTAAGAAATTTTGCAGAAAATGTAATTTAATTAGAAGTTGGTTGGTCTGCTAGATCAATATTTCAATTTCCTTCAGAGAAATAATTTAAAATAAATTAAAGTGGTAATATTAAGCAAAAAGGATCAAAGATCGTTGGCGAGAGACTTCAAAGTTCATATTGAATCCATGGCAAAGCCCTTCATGCCTTTTGCCTTTAAGAAATTTTGCAGAAAATGTAATTTAATTAGAAGTTGGTGGATCTGCTAGATCACAATTTCAGTTTCCTTCAGAAAAATTATTTAAAATAAATTAAAGTGGTAATATTAAGCAAAAAGGATCAAAGATCGTTGGCGAGAGACTTCAAAGTTCATATTGAATCCATGGCAAAGCCCTTCATGCCTTTTGCCTTTAAGAAATTTTGCAGAAAATGTAATTTAATTAGAAGTTGGTTGGTCTGCTAGATCAATATTTCAATTTCCTTCAGAGAAATAATTTAAAATAAATTAAAGTGGTAATATTAAGCAAAAAGGATCAAAGATCGTTGGCGAGAGACTTCAATGTTCATATTGAATCCATGGCAAAGCCCTTCATGCCTTTTGCCTTTAAGAAATTTTGCAGAAAATGTAATTTAATTAGAAGTTGGTGGATCTGCTTAATCACAATTTCAATTTCCTTCAGAGAAATTATTTAAAATAAATTAAAGTCATAATATTAAGGAAAAAGGATCAAAGATCGTTGGCGAGAGACTTCAAAGTTCATATTGAATCCATGGCAAAGCCCTTCATGCCTTTTGCCTTTAAGAAATTTTGCAGAAAATGTAATTTAATTAGAAGTTGATGGATCTGCTAGATCACAATTTCAATTTCAGGCGGGTGTGGGGATACTCACAAGCCCTCGGCTGTCAGACAGGGTTTGTGATGTCTGGACACACAGTGGGAGAGTGATGGGTATCAAGATCAAACTTGAGAGATCTTCCCTGGCGGTGTTGCAGGTGTACGCACCGAACGCATCGTCAGAGTACCCAGCTTTCCTAGATGAAGTGGAGGAAGTCCTGAATAAGGCATCTTCTGAAGCGGATTCAGTTGTGTTGTTTGGGGATTTCAATGCCCATGTTGGTGTTGACTCTGAGACATGGACGGGTGTGATTGGGAAGAACGGGGATAAGAGTGAGAACCCGAACGGTAAAATGTTGCTGGATTTCTGCGCAATCAAAGGTTATTCGATCATGAATACCTTTTTCCAGCACAAGGAGATTCATAAATACACCTGGGAAGACACAAAACGAGGACTTAAGACAATAATTGACTTTGTCCTGGTTCCCGGTGTTGATAGAAGAATTGTCCAAGACGTTCGAGTTTTTAACAGTGCTGAACTGTCAACTGATCACCACCTGCTCTTTGCAAAAATTAACCTCAACGAAGATCCTCCCGCTCTACCTAAGGGTAAGAGCAAAGTGCTTAAATGCATTAGGTGGGAGAGTCTCAAGAAGAAAGACGTTGAGGAAAAATTTGTGAAGGGCATACAAGAAAGGTTTGAACAAATTCCACAGTCTCCTTCTGACATAGAGGCTGAATGGGCCTGCTTCCAAACAGCCATTTTGGCCTCGGCTACAGAAGCTTGTGGCGTTAAGCGCATTAATGTGACGAACAACGTGAAACGGTCATCTTGGTGGGGAACACCGGGAGTAAAAGAAGCCGTTGGAGAGAAAAAGAAGGCTTACAAGTTGTACATACAACGTAAGGATTCTGATTCTCGTGATCGTTATGTTGAGGCGCGAAAGGCTGCAAAGCTCGCAGTTAAAGCCGCTAGAGAGGAGGCGTGGAAAAAGTTCGGTGAAAAGCTGGAGCTTGACTATAGGACGGCAAACAAAACTTTCTGGCAAACAGTCCGAAGACTCCGAGGGAAGAAGAGCAATTCCATCCAAGGAGTAACATCCAAGGAAGGGAATCTTCTGACCAAAGAGGAAGAGGTTTTAAATCGCTGGAAAGAGTACTTCTCAGAATTGCTCAATCCTCAGCAAGGCACTGATGATGACGTACCCACGAGTAAAGGCAGGGAGGAAAGTAGTCCTTCAGAGAGTGAAGTCCTGTATGCGATTAGTAAATTGAAGGATGGAAAAGCTGCAGGAATTGACGAAATACGTCCCGAAATGCTAAAACTCATGGGTATAGTGGGTGTTAATTGGCTCACGCGTGTCATTAAGGTGGCTTGGCAAAGTGGGAGAGCACCAAAGGACTGGCAAGTTGGGGTCATTGTACCCATATTCAAGAAGGGAAACAAGAAAGATTGCTCCAATTATAGGGGAATTTCCCTTCTGAGCTTGCCCGGCAAAGTGTATGCCAAAATCCTTGAGAGAAGATGCCGAGAAATAGTCGAACCCAGACTGGGTGAGGAACAATGCGGTTTCAGACCTGGTAGAAGCACCACGGATCAGCTTTTTACCCTGAGGATGATTGTCGAAAAGGCTTGGGAGTATGCAATTCCACTCTATGCTTGTTTCATAGATTTGGAAAAAGCATATGACCGAGTACCGAGAGAACAACTTTGGGATGTACTGTACGAGTACGGACTGGATGAAGAATTGGTAGGAGCCATTCAGTCATTGTACAGAGACTGCAGTAGCTGTGTTCGTGTAAACAGATCCAAATCGGAAGGTTTTCAAGTGGGTGTTGGACTGCGTCAAGGGTGTGTTCTATCACCATTGTTGTTCATAATATACATGGACAAGATTATGGAACGCAGTCGGGGGCGGAATGCGATTCGTATTGGGGATTTCAGGGTGAGCCATCTCCTCTATGCAGATGATTTGGTTCTTTTTGGATCTTCCGAAGAAGAGCTTCAGCGCACACTTGACCGATTTGTAAATGTTTGTGCCGAAACAGGTATGAAGGTGAACGTGGGTAAGTCGGAAGTAATGGTGATTTCCCGACAATCTGTGGAATGCACTCTACATGTTAGTGGAGACTCATTGACACAGGTGGAGAAGTTCAAGTATCTCGGGGTGTTATTCACGAGTGATGGTAGGATGGAGGCAGAACTCTCGTCGCGAATCGGTCAGGCTTCTGCAGTAATGAGGGAGCTTGGCAGAAGCGTGCTGAGGAAGGTCGAGCTTAGTCGATCGGCTAAATTATCGGTCTTTAAAGCTGTGTTCATTCCTATTCTCACCTATGGTCATGAGATTTGGGTAATGGCCGAAAGGGTAAGATCGCGAGTACAAGCTGCCGAGATGAGGTACCTTCGAGCGGTTAAGGGAATCACTCGTAGAGATCGAGTAAGGAATGTGGCCGTTCGTGAGGAACTAAGAGTCGAGGAGCTGCTTCTTCGGGTTGAGAGATCACAACTTCGATGGTATGGACATGTTCAACGCATGAATGAAGAAAGATTCCCCAGAAAAGCTATGCAAGCCATTGTGAGGAGACCTCGGCCTCGAGGCAGACCTAGGACAAGGTGGCTGAATCAAATTCAGAATCTTGCCTTGGAACGCCTCGGGATCGAACCCGAACATCTTCCTGAAGTGGCGGAGGATCGACAAGCGTGGGCTGCTAATTTGGATGTCATGGGCCCGCGACCCCAATAGGGATAAGCGGTTGAAAATGAATGAATGAATGTAATTTAATTAGAAGTTGGTGGATCTGCTAGATCACAATTTCAATTTCCTTCAGAGAAATTATTTAAAATAAATTAAAGTGGTAATATTATGCAAAAAGGATCAAAGATCGTTGGCGAGGGACTTCAAAGTTCATATTGAATCCATGGCAAAGCCCTTCATACCTTTTGCCTTTAAGAAATTTTGCAGAAAATGTAATTTAATTAGAAGTTGGTTGATCTGCTAGATCACAATTTCAATTTCCTTCAGAGAAATAATTTAAAATAAATTAAAGTGGTAATATTAAGCAAAAAGGATCAAAGATCGTTGGCGAGAGACTTCAATGTTCATATTGAATCCATGGCAAAGCCCTTCATGCCTTTTGCCTTTAAGAAATTTTGCAGAAAATGTAATTTAATTAGAAGTTGGTGGATCTGCTAGTTCAATATTTCAATTTCCTTCAGAGAAATAATTTAAAATAAATTAAAGTGGTAATATTAAGCAAAAAGGATCAAAGATCGTTGGCGAGAGACTTCAAAGTTCATATTGAATCCATGTCAAAGCCCTTCATGCCTTTTGCCTTTAAGAATTTTTGCAAAAAATGTAATTTAATTATAAGTTGATGGATCTGCTAGATCACAATTTCAATTTCCTTCAGAGAAATAATTTAAAATAAATTAAAGTGGTAATATTAAGCAAAAAGGATCAAAGATCGTTGGCGAGGGACTTCAAAGTTCATATTGAATCCATGGCAAAGCCCTTCATGCCTTTTGCCTTTAAGAAATTTTGCAGAAAATGTAATTTAATTAGAAGTTGGTGGATCTGCTAGTTCAATATTTCAATTTCCTTCAGAGAAATTATTTAAAATAAATTAAAGTGGTAATATTAAGCAAAAAGGATCAAAGGTCGTTGGCGAGAGACTTCAAGGTTCTTATTGAATCCATGGCAAAGCCCTTCATGCCTTTTGCCTTTAAGAAATTTTGCAGAAAATGTAATTTAATTAGAAGTTGGCGGATCTGCTAGATCACAATTTCAATTTCCTTCAGAGAAATTATTTAAAATAAATTAAAGTGGTAATATTAAGCAAAAAGGATCAAAGATCGTTGGCGAGAGACTTCAAAGTTCATATTGAATCCATGGCAAAGTCCTTCATGCCTTTTGCCTTTAAGAAATTTTGCAGAAAATGTAATTTAATTATAAGTTGGTGGATCTGCTAGATCACAATTTCAATTTCCTTCAGAGAAATTATTTAAAATAAATTAAAGTGGTAATATTAAGCAAAAAGGATCAAAGGTCGTTGGCGAGAGACTTCAAGGTTCTTATTGAATCCATGGCAAAGCCCTTCATGCCTTTTGCCTTTAAGAAATTTTGCAGAAAATGTAATTTAATTATAAGTTGGTGGATCTGCTAGTTCAATATTTCAATTTCCTTCAGAGAAATAATTTAAAATAAATTAAAGTGGTAATATTAAGCAAAAAGGATCAAAGATCGTTGGCGAGAGACTTCAAAGTTCATATTGAATCCATGGTAAAGCCCTTCATGCCTTTTGCCTTTAAGAAATTTTGCAGAAAATGTAATTTAATTAGAAGTTGGTGGATCTGCTAGATCACAATTTCAATTTCCTTCAGAGAAATTATTTAAAATAAATTAAAGTGGTAATATTAAGCAAAAAGGATCAAAGGTCGTTGGCGAGAGACTTCAAGGTTCTTATTGAATCCATGGCAAAGCCCTTCATGCCTTTTGCCTTTAAGAAATTTTGCAGAAAATGTAATTTAATTAGAAGTTGGCGGATCTGCTAGATCACAATTTCAATTTCCTTCAGAGAAATTATTTAAAATAAATTAAAGTGGTAATATTAAGCAAAAAGGATCAAAGATCGTTGGCGAGAGACTTCAAAGTTCATATTGAATCCATGGCAAAGTCCTTCATGCCTTTTGCCTTTAAGAAATTTTGCAGAAAATGTAATTTAATTATAAGTTGGTGGATCTGCTAGATCACAATTTCAATTTCCTTCAGAGAAATTATTTAAAATAAATTAAAGTGGTAATATTAAGCAAAAAGGATCAAAGATCGTTGGCGAGAGACTTCAAAGTTCATATTGAATCCATGGCAAAGCCCTTCATGCCTTTTGCCTTTAAGAAATTTTGCAGAAAATGTAATTTAATTATAAGTTGGTGGATCTGCTAGTTCAATATTTCAATTTCCTTCAGAGAAATTATTTAAAATAAATTAAAGTCGTAATATTAAGCAAAAAGATCGTTGGCGAGGGACTTCAAAGTTCATATTGAATCCATGGCAAAGCCCTTCATGCCTTTTGCCTTTAAGAAATTTTGCAGAAAATGTAATTTAATTAGAAGTTGATGGATCTGCTAGATCACAATTTCAATTCCCTTCAGAGAAATTATTTAAAATAAATTAAAGTGGTAATATTAAGCAAAAAGGATCAAAGATCGTTGGCGAGGGACTTCAAAGTTCATATTGAATCCATGGCAAAGCCCTTCATGCCTTTTGCCTTTAAGAAATTTTGCAGAAAATGTAATTTAATTATAAGTTGATGGATCTGCTAGATCACAATTTCAATTTCCTTCAGAGAAATTATTTAAAATAAATTAAAGTGGTAATATTAAGCAAAAAGGATCAAAGATCGTTGGCGAGGGACTTCAAAGTTCATATTGAATCCATGGCAAAGCCCTTCATGCCTTTTGCCTTTAAGAAATTTTACAGAAAATGTAATTTAATTAGAAGTTGGTGGATCTGCTAGATCACAATTTCAATTTCCTTCATAGAAATTATTTAAAATAAATTAAAGTCGTAATATTAAGCAAAAAGGATCAAAGATCGTTGGCGAGGGACTTCAAAGTTCATATTGAATCCATGGTAAAGCCCTTCATGCCTTTTGCCTTTAAGAAATTTTGCAGAAAATGTAATTTAATTAGAAGTTGGTGGATCTGCTAGATCACAATTTCAATTTCCTTCAGAGAAATTATTTAAAATAAATTAAAGTGGTAATATTAAGCAAAAAGGATCAAAGATCTTTGGCGAGAGACTTCAAAGTTCATATTGAATCCATGGCAAAGCCCTTCATGCCTTTTGCCTTTAAGAAATTTTGCAGAAAATGTAATTTAATTAGAAGTTGGTGGATCTGCTAGATCACAATTTCAATTTCCTTCAGAGAAATTATTTAAAATAAATTAAAGTGGTAATATTAAGCAAAAAGGATCAAAGGTCGTTGGCGAGAGACTTCAAGGTTCTTATTGAATCCATGGCAAAGCCCTTCATGCCTTTTGCCTTTAAGAAATTTTGCAGAAAATGTAATTTAATTAGAAGTTGGTGGATCTGCTAGATCACAATTTCAATTTCCTTCAGAGAAATTATTTAAAATAAATTAAAGTGGTAATATTAAGCAAAAAGGATCAAAGATCGTTGGCGAGAGACTTCAAAGTTCATATTGAATCCATGGCAAAGCCCTTCATGCCTTTTGCCTTTAAGAAAATTTGCAGAAAATGTAATTTAATTATAAGTTGGTGGATCTGCTAGTTCAATATTTCAATTTCCTTCAGAGAAATTATTTAAAATAAATTAAAGTCGTAATATTAAGCAAAAAGATCGTTGGCGAGGGACTTCAAAGTTCATATTGAATCCATGGCAAAGCCCTTCATGCCTTTTGCCTTTAAGAAATTTTGCAGAAAATGTAATTTAATTAGAAGTTGGTTGATCTGCTAGATCAATATTTCAATTTCCTTCAGAGAAATTATTTAAAATAAATTAAAGTGGTAATATTAAGCAAAAAGGATCAAAGATCGTTGGCGAGAGACTTCAAAGTTCATATTGAATCCATGGCAAAGCCCTTCATGCCTTTTGCCTTTAAGAAAATTTGCAGAAAATGTAATTTAATTATAAGTTGGTGGATCTGCTAGTTCAATATTTCAATTTCCTTCAGAGAAATTATTTAAAATAAATTAAAGTCGTAATATTAAGCAAAAAGATCGTTGGCGAGGGACTTCAAAGTTCATATTGAATCCATGGCAAAGCCCTTCATACCTTTTGCCTTTAAGAAATTTTGCAGAAAATGTAATTTAATTAGAAGTTGGTGGATCTGCTAGTTCAATATTTCAATTTCCTTCAGAGAAATAATTTAAAATAAATTAAAGTGGTAATATTAAGCAAAAAGGATCAAAGGTCGTTGGCGAGAGACTTCAAGGTTCTTATTGAATCCATGGCAAAGCCCTTCATGCCTTTTGCCTTTAAGAAATTTTGCAGAAAATGTAATTTAATTAGAAGTTGGTGGATCTGCTAGATCACAATTTCAATTTCCTTCAGAGAAATTATTTAAAATAAATTAAAGTGGTAATATTAAGCAAAAAGGATCAAAGATCGTTGGCGAGAGACTTCAAAGTTCATATTGAATCCATGGTAAAGCCCTTCATGCCTTTTGCCTTTAAGAAATTTTACAGAAAATGTAATTTAATTAGAAGTTGGTGGATCTGCTAGATCACAATTTCAATTTCCTTCAGAGAAATTATTTAAAATAAATTAAAGTCATAATATTAAGCAAAAAGGATCAAAGATCGTTGGCGAGGGACTTCAAAGTTCATATTGAATCCATGGCAAAGCCCTTCATGCCTTTTGCCTTTAAGAAATTTTGCAGAAAATGTAATTTAATTAGAAGTTGATGGATCTGCTAGATCACAATTTCAATTTCCTTCAGAGAAATAATTTAAAATAAATTAAAGTGGTAATATTAAGCAAAAAGGATCAAAGATCTTTGGCGAGAGACTTCAAAGTTCATATTGAATCCATTGCAAAGCCCTTCATGCCTTTTGCCTTTAAGAAATTTTGCAGAAAATGTAATTTAATTAGAAGTTGGTGGATCTGCTAGATCACTATTTCAATTTCCTTCAGAGAAATTATTTAAAATAAATTAAAGTGGTAATATTAAGCAAAAAGGATCAAAGGTCGTTGGCAAGAGACTTCAAAGTTCATATTGAATCCATGGCAAAGCCCTTCATGCCTTTTGCCTTTAAGAAATTTTGCAGAAAATGTAATTTAATTAGAAGTTGATGGATCTGCTAGTTCAATATTTCAATTTCCTTCAGAGAAATAATTTAAAATAAATTAAAGTGGTAATATTAAGCAAAAAGGATCAAAGGTCGTTGGCGAGAGACTTCAAGGTTCTTATTGAATCCATGGCAAAGCCCTTCATGCCTTTTGCCTTTAAGAAATTTTGCAGAAAATGTAATTTAATTAGAAGTTGGTGGATCTGCTAGATCACAATTTCAATTTCCTTCAGAGAAATTATTTAAAATAAATTAAAGTGGTAATATTAAGCAAAAAGGATCAAAGATCGTTGGCGAGAGACTTCAAAGTTCATATTGAATCCATGGCAAAGCCCTTCATGCCTTTTGCCTTTAAGAAAATTTGCAGAAAATGTAATTTAATTATAAGTTGGTGGATCTGCTAGTTCAATATTTCAATTTCCTTCAGAGAAATTATTTAAAATAAATTAAAGTCGTAATATTAAGCAAAAAGATCGTTGGCGAGGGACTTCAAAGTTCATATTGAATCCATGGCAAAGCCCTTCATGCCTTTTGCCTTTAAGAAATTTTGCAGAAAATGTAATTTAATTAGAAGTTGGTGGATCTGCTAGTTCAATATTTCAATTTCCTTCAGAGAAATAATTTAAAATAAATTAAAGTGGTAATATTAAGCAAAAAGGATCAAAGGTCGTTGGCGAGAGACTTCAAGGTTCTTATTGAATCCATGGCAAAGCCCTTCATGCCTTTTGCCTTTAAGAAATTTTGCAGAAAATGTAATTTAATTAGAAGTTGGTGGATCTGCTAGATCACAATTTCAATTTCCTTCAGAGAAATTATTTAAAATAAATTAAAGTGGTAATATTAAGCAAAAAGGATCAAAGATCGTTGGCGAGAGACTTCAAAGTTCATATTGAATCCATGGTAAAGCCCTTCATGCCTTTTGCCTTTAAGAAATTTTACAGAAAATGTAATTTAATTAGAAGTTGGTGGATCTGCTAGATCACAATTTCAATTTCCTTCAGAGAAATTATTTAAAATAAATTAAAGTCATAATATTAAACAAAAAGGATCAAAGATCGTTGGCGAGGGACTTCAAAGTTCATATTGAATCCATGGCAAAGCCCTTCATGCCTTTTGCCTTTAAGAAATTTTGCAGAAAATGTAATTTAATTAGAAGTTGATGGATCTGCTAGATCACAATTTCAATTTCCTTCAGAGAAATAATTTAAAATAAATTAAAGTGGTAATATTAAGCAAAAAGGATCAAAGATCTTTGGCGAGAGACTTCAAAGTTCATATTGAATCCATTGCAAAGCCCTTCATGCCTTTTGCCTTTAAGAAATTTTGCAGAAAATGTAATTTAATTAGAAGTTGGTGGATCTGCTAGATCACTATTTCAATTTCCTTCAGAGAAATTATTTAAAATAAATTAAAGTGGTAATATTAAGCAAAAAGGATCAAAGGTCGTTGGCAAGAGACTTCAAAGTTCATATTGAATCCATGGCAAAGCCCTTCATGCCTTTTGCCTTTAAGAAATTTTGCAGAAAATGTAATTTAATTAGAAGTTGATGGATCTGCTAGTTCAATATTTCAATTTCCTTCAGAGAAATAATTTAAAATAAATTAAAGTGGTAATATTAAGAAAAAGGATCAAAGATCGTTGGCGAGAGACTTCAAAGTTCATATTGAATCCATGGCAAAGCCCTTCATGCCTTTTGCCTTTAAGAAATTTTACAGAAAATGTAATTTAATTAGAAGTTGTTGGATCTGCTAGATCACAATTTCAATTTCCTTCAGAGAAATTATTTAAAATAAATTAAAGTGGTAATATTAAGAAAAAGGATCAAAGATCGTTGGCGAGAGACTTCAAAGTTCATATTGAATCCATGGCAAAGCCCTTCATGCCTTTTGCCTTTAAGAAATTTTACAGAAAATGTAATTTAATTAGAAGTTGTTGGATCTGCTAGATCACAATTTCAATTTCCTTCAGAGAAATAATTTAAAATAAGTTAAAGTGGTAATATTATGCAAAAAGGATCAAAGATCGTTGGCGAGGGACTTCAAAGTTCATATTGAATCCATGGCAAAGCTCTTCATACCTTTTGCCTTTAAGAAATTTTGCAGAAAATGTAATTTAATTAGAAGTTGGTGGATCTGCTAGATCAATATTTCAATTTCCTTCAGAGAAATTATTTAAAATAAATTAAAGTGGTAATATTAAGCAAAAAGGATCAAAGATCGTTGGCGAGAGACTTCAAAGTTCATATTGACTCCATGGCAAAGCCCTTCATGCCTTTTGCCTTTAAGAAATTTTGCAGAAAATGTAATTTAATTAGAAGTTGGTGGATCTGCTAGATCACAATTTCAATTTCCTTCAGAGAAATTATTTAAAATAAATTAAAGTGGTAATATTAAGCAAAAAGGATCAAAGATCGTTGGCGAGAGACTTCAAAGTTCATATTGAATCCATGGCAAAGCCCTTCATGCCTTTTGCCTTTAAGAAATTTTGCAGAAAATGTAATTTAATTAGAAGTTGGTGGATCTGCTAGATCACAATTTCAATTTCCTTCAGAGAAATTATTTAAAATAAATTAAAGTGGTAATATTAAGCAAAAAGGATCAAAGATCGTTGGCGAGAGACTTCAAAGTTCATATTGAATCCATGGCAAAGCCCTTCATGCCTTTTGCCTTTAAGAAATTTTACAGAAAATGTAATTTAATTAGAAGTTGGTGGATCTGCTAGATCAATATTTCAATTTCCTTCAGAGAAATTATTTAAAATAAATTAAAGTGGTAATATTATGCAAAAAGGATCAAAGATCGTTGGCGAGAGACTTCAAAGTTCATATTGAATCCATGGTAAAGCCCTTCATGCCTTTTGCCTTTAAGAAATTTTGCAGAAAATGTAATTTAATTAGAAGTTGGTGGATCTGCTAGATCACAATTTCAATTTCCTTCAGAGAAATTATTTAAAATAAATTAAAGTCATAATATTAAGCAAAAAGGATCAAAGATCGTTGGCGAGAGACTTCAAAGTTCATATTGAATCCATGGCAAAGCCCTTCATGCCTTTTGCCTTTAAGAAATTTTGCAGAAAATGTAATTTAATTAGAAGTTGGTGGATCTGCTAGTTCAATATTTCAATTTCCTTCAGAGAAATTATTTAAAATAAATTAAAGTGGTAATATTAAGCAAAAAGGATCAAAGGTCGTTGGCGAGAGACTTCAAAGTTCATATTGAATCCATGGCAAAGCCCTTCATGCCTTTTGCCTTTAAGAAATTTTGCAGAAAATGTAAATTAATTAAAAGTTGGTGGATCTGCTAGATCACAATTTCAATTTCCTTCAGAGAAATTATTTAAAATAAATTAAAGTGGTAATATTATGCAAAAAGAATCAAAGATCGTTGGCGAGAGACTTCAAAGTTCATATTGAATCCATGGCAAAGCCCTTCATGCCTTTTGCCTTTATGAAATTTTGCAGAAAATGTAATTTAATTATAAGTTGGTGGATCTGCTAGTTCAATATTTCAATTTCCTTCAGAGAAATTATTTAAAATAAATTAAAGTCGTAATATTAAGCAAAAAGATCGTTGGCGAGGGACTTCAAAGTTCATATTGAATCCATGGCAAAGCCCTTCATGCCTTTTGCCTTTAAGAAATTTTGCAGAAAATGTAATTTAATTAGAAGTTGGTTGATCTGCTAGATCAATATTTCAATTTCCTTCAGAGAAATTATTTAAAATAAATTAAAGTGGTAATATTAAGCAAAAAGGATCAAAGATCGTTGGCGAGAGACTTCAATGTTCATATTGAATCCATGGCAAAGCCCTTCATGCCTTTTGCCTTTAAGAAATTTTGCAGAAAATGTAATTTAATTAGAAGTTGGTGGATCTGCTAGATCACAATTTCAATTTCCTTCAGAGAAATTATTTAAAATACATTAAAGTGGTAATATTAAGCAAAAAGGATCAAAGATCGTTGGCGAGAGACTTCAAAGTTCATATTGAATCCATGGCAAAGCCCTTCATGCCTTTTGCCTTTAAGAAATTTTGCAGAAAATGTAATTTAATTAGAAGTTGGTGGATCTGCTAGATCACAATTTCAATTTCCTTCAGAGAAATTATTTAAAATAAATTAAAGTCATAATATTAAGCAAAAAGGATCAAAGATCGTTGGCGAGAGACTTCAAAGTTCATATTGAATCCATGGCAAAGCCCTTCATGCCTTTTGCCTTTAAAAAATTTTGCAGAAAATGTAATTTAATTAGAAGTTGGTGGATCTGCTAGATCAATATTTTAATTTCCTTCAGAGAAATTATTTAAAATAAATTAAAGTGGTAATATTAAGCAAAAAGGATCAAAGATCGTTGGCGAGGGACTTCAAAGTTCATATTGACTCCATGGCAAAGCCCTTCATGCCTTTTGCCTTTAAGAAATTTTGCAGAAAATGTAATTTAATTAGAAGTTGTTGGATCTGCTAGATCACAATTTCAATTTCCTTCAGAGAAATTATTTAAAATAAATTAAAGTGGTAATATTAAGCAAAAAGGATCAAAGATCGTTGGCGAGAGACTTCAAAGTTCATATTGAATCCATGGCAAAGCCCTTCATGCCTTTTGCCTTTAAGAAATTTTACAGAAAATGTAATTTAATTAGAAGTTGGTGGATCTGCTAGATCACAATTTCAATTTCCTTCAGAGAAATTATTTAAAATAAATTAAAGTGGTAATATTAAGCAAAAAGGATCAAAGATCGTTGGCGAGAGACTTCAAAGTTCATATTGAATCCATGGCAAAGCCCTTCATGCCTTTTGCCTTTAAGAAATTTTGCAGAAAATGTAATTTAATTAGAAGTTGATGGATCTGCTAGATCACAATTTCAATTTCCTTCAGAGAAATAATTTAAAATAAATTAAAGTGGTAATATTAAGCAAAAAGGATCAAAGATCTTTGGCGAGAGACTTCAAAGTTCATATTGAATCCATTGCAAAGCCCTTCATGCCTTTTGCCTTTAAGAAATTTTGCAGAAAATGTAATTTAATTAGAAGTTGGTGGATCTGCTAGATCACTATTTCAATTTCCTTCAGAGAAATTATTTAAAATAAATTAAAGTGGTAATATTAAGCAAAAAGGATCAAAGATCGTTGGCAAGAGACTTCAAAGTTCATATTGAATCCATGGCAAAGCCCTTCATGCCTTTTGCCTTTAAGAAATTTTGCAGAAAATGTAATTTAATTAGAAGTTGATGGATCTGCTAGATCACAATTTCAATTTCCTTCAGAGAAATAATTTAAAATAAATTAAAGTGGTAATATTAAGCAAAAAGGATCAAAGATCGTTGGCGAGAGACTTCAAAGTTCATATTGAATCCATGGCAAAGCCCTTCATGCCTTTTGCCTTTAAGAAATTTTGCAGAAAATGTAATTTAATTAGAAGTTGGTGGATCTGCTAGATCACAATTTCAATTTCCTTCAGAGAAATTATTTAAAATAAATTAAAGTGGTAATATTAAGCAAAAAGGATCAAAGATCGTTGGCGAGAGACTTCAAAGTTCATATTGAATCCATGGCAAAGCCCTTCATGCCTTTTGCCTTTAAGAAATTTTGCAGAAAATGTAATTTAATTAGAAGTTGGTGGATCTGCTAGATCAATATTTCAATTTCCTTCAGAGAAATTATTTAAAATAAATTAAAGTGGTAATATTAAGCAAAAAGATCGTTGGCGAGGGACTTCAAAGTTCATATTGAATCCATGGCAAAGCCCTTCATGCCTTTTGCCTTTAAGAAATTTTGCAGAAAATGTAATTTAATTAGAAGTTGGTGGATCTGCTAGTTCAATATTTCAATTTCCTTCAGAGAAATAATTTAAAATAAATTAAAGTGGTAATATTAAGCAAAAAGGATCAAAGGTCGTTGGCGAGAGACTTCAAGGTTCTTATTGAATCCATGGCAAAGCCCTTCATGCCTTTTGCCTTTAAGAAATTTTGCAGAAAATGTAATTTAATTAGAAGTTGGTGGATCTGCTAGATCACAATTTCAATTTCCTTCAGAGAAATTATTTAAAATAAATTAAAGTGGTAATATTAAGCAAAAAGGATCAAAGATCGTTGGCGAGAGACTTCAAAGTTCATATTGAATCCATGGTAAAGCCCTTCATGCCTTTTGCCTTTAAGAAATTTTACAGAAAATGTAATTTAATTAGAAGTTGGTGGATCTGCTAGATCACAA